>NW_019214511.1:0-126709 GCF_002532875.2 Varroa jacobsoni
GTTTTTCTATCTTTTAACTTATTGAGATAAGTTAAAATAAGGAGAATATCTTTTAAGATTATTTTATGTGATCTGCTATAGGCTTATATCAAATTGTTTAGGAGCGTCTCAAGGTTTTTTGTGGCTTACAAAGGTAAACACAAGTATCATCTAATATGGATCATTGCAAAAAGCAATCCATCACCAATATTAGAGACGCCGCTTAATTTGTAATGAAAACTACAGAAAAAGACTTGTACAGCACTTACCATTTTGAAAATGGCATTGGGGGATTCAGTAGCGGAGTCAAATTGTAGAAAAATTGAATAGTGTTAGAATCGGGGACTTTATATTTCGCGCCAGAGATAAAAATAGCCTTATTTTGTCAAGCTATCGAATGCAAGGTCGAAAAAGTATCTGGAAACTCATACAATCAATGTACTCACGTTAACTGTTGAGGTAAAAATGTTTCTATTTTTAGGTTTCTAGCATAGGATACTTGATTGTCTATTGCTCCATCCTTTCAACAAATACATTCAGATTGTAACGCTTTAAGGGGTTTCGGTGCGCTATATTCGATGAGATTGTCTATTCTGAGCCTTGAACACATTTTGGCAAACACTGTCAAAAATAATATTTAGAAAATATTGAATTTTTTTTTTTTATGAAAGGTAAGAACAGTAACTTAAACGGCTTACCAAGCCGGTTCGATAATATTGTAGTATTCATGCTAAAATCCCAGAATAATGCCAAACAAAGAGGATCAAATAATGCCAATTAATATTACTGTTAATATTATGTTTAAATTCTATCTCGGCGGTGACGCATAACAAACGACAAAACGTATAGGTAATACCATTCAGATTTCCACACTTGATCTACGCATAAATAAAAAAAAAAAAAAAAAAAAAAAAAAAAAAAAAAAGATCGTACACACGCATACATCCTGTTTTCAGTGTGTATCGATCAACGAGAAATTGTTCAGTGAATAAGTGGGCAGCTATTGCGTAGCCCATTCATCGTGAGTATACTTACTTTAAACATTGTTCCGACATTGAATGAAGAACTAGCTCAGTGAAAAGGCGAATAGCTTCAATATTCCTATCCGAGGTTGTTTGTAGTCAGCGTTTCTATGGGGCTACAATTACGGTGACCGTTGGCTATCCATGAGCTGAGGGCAATACAGAATCCGAGCGTGAACTCTTCTCAACATAATGCACAAGACACTATTAACGACCGACACAGACGGCTGAGGATCGACGCGTTTTGAATTGGTTTTTTGCTTCTACTAGAATGAAACGCGCGACGAGTCGATGTGAGTACCGGAAACAAGAGCAAAAGCCAAAAGGGGGTTCGTGATGGCGCGAGCGTGGGGCATGTCGAGGACTAGATCATAAAAGTTAAACCCTTTTCCGTAAAAGCATGATTGGTACTTTGGTGGTGCTGCTGGGAACACCAGCGCCACCGCCGCTTCAGATCGTAATGCTGACGCTTGAGTTTCTTTCTCTTAAATCGCTTTTGTAACGGTGTATGCAGCATAGCTGGCTCAAGGACTGCGACAGGCCCGAATGGCCTCCTGCAGCAAAAAAGCCTTAGAGAAGGACTGACTGTTTGACCAGTGTGAAAGGCAGCTGGGGTTCGGAGGCTCGGGCAGGGACCGAGAAGCAGCGTCGAAGCGGAGTATCCGGATTCGTTTTGCTTGACTTAGACGGAATAACGGTTTCAGTATGTGTCGCTACAGAGCACTCGAGTTTTGTAGCTACAACTGATTATATAATCATCTGAATTGCACAGTAAAGCGTGGAAAGGCTGCTGTACATAGTAGCAATACAGCTCAAAGGGAGTCAAAATAATTTTATTCTCATTTTATATAGTCATTTTATACTCGAGAAAGAAAAAATAATAATTTAAAAATATTGTACCGCAGTGAAACAGGAGAATTACCCCAAAGAGGAGATTCTTCCAAATCCATTGTCCTTTCTCGTATTACGTTGGGACGTGACCGTAGGAACACGGGGCGACCCAAAATTTTCGGTATCGTTCCCGCTATTCTATCTGTTAAACCAAAAGAAACCTTTCAGATATAAGAAGTAAATGAAGTAGAGCAGTTGAGCTTGACATTTCACTTGATTAGAGTCTCGAGCAGTGTATTCGTTGTTGTCGGACGATTTTCTCGAGTAGCTGGAGTAGTGAGTCTGAGTTGGGTTTGGGAGCAGACTCGGCGCCATAGAGCATGAAGTAAGTGCGGAGTGATCGGTTCAATGGGGGCTTGAACGAACAGAAGCGCTACGGCATAGTTACTATGGGGCAGCGGAGAAGTACAACGATAGTGATGATTTCGTTGGAAGTTATTCCAGTCGAGTTTTTCTGATCTTTTTTAGGCAAGTAGCGCCGGAAAGAGCCAGTATAGAGACCCGCGAGGAGGATCGGCAGCCTAAAAACTTGCCAAACAAGTATATAACATGTCCCCACTGCCACGCCACGTGTCTGCTAGCACTGCTACTGCCGATACTAACGCAACGCGTGCTACTATCGTACACACATACATCGTCAACTTTGTCTCCCAACCTTCATCGACTTTCTATGCAGGCGCTATCTCGGCATCGGCTTGCAGTTTTGCTTCCTTGATGTCCTTCTGGCTTTGGACAACAGCCAGATTTAGCAAAACAGAACGTTGTCCTGCTCTGAGTACGACACGGTTCAGCTACAGTTGGCCGAAAAAAAGGCAACAAGCGGCAGCAGAACCAATTCATGACGGTGTCGGCACCCAGTTCGGCACTTTGCTCGCGCTGGTTAGCTTTTCCTCTTCCTACAGCTTTTGAAGGGTGCTGCTAGCAACAGTAACACTGGCGAGTATCCTTAACACCCCCTTTAAAAGCAGAGGTATTGCTTTTCTTCGAATGCACGTTGAGTATAGCGTTTGTGTTGGGAAGCTCTGCCTGAGAAACACCGGCAGGAGCTGCAGTACGCCCTCACATACGAGGTGAACAAACGCATATCGACACGCACTCATGCGCGCTTTGGTGGGCGTGTGAAAAATGCGTAAACGAAATGAGGTCCGTCCAACCAATAAGACCGACTAAAGAATCGACCATCTGCAAAGGGGCTAGTAGTAGTTTGCGAGCAAAGCGGAAATGGCGGACGGCGGATTGTGCGAAAAGGACACGCCAAACAGCAGAAATTTACACCATAAAAAGCAATATGAACAAACAGGCCGGGCGCTGGAAAAGTGACAAGTAGGCACTATGGGCAACGGCTCGGCGGTCGGTACCTAGTAAGTTGAAGTAATTTAATAGGTGAAATTTGCGCTGTGAAATTTGAAGTTAGCCAGCGGAAACGAGAGCAAATAACAGGATGAGGTTGCAAAATTGCCCAAACCAGGTAAACTAAGGTTCTCCCGGTAGAATCTGGAAGCCTAGCTGGCCTGGTCGAACCAATCTGAGCTACTTTCCGCTCGAAGCAGTGAATTCAAAGGACTAATTTTCGAGCGTCTTACCAATCGTCGCCAACGGCCGGGAAACATTTTCTAGCGAGTCGAAGTCAAAGAAAGCAGAACGGAGAGAAGCATTCGAAGTCGTTGAGAAGGCGTCAGGCAGCATCAGGCAAAAATGATGGCAGCAGCTACGGCCTATGGGACGGGCGCTGGAAAGACAGTAAGCGAACGCCGAATCACATGCTGCTTGTGGTTGAGAGTAGATCGGAAAAACTTCCTCTCTTGCAAACATACGCACACACACGTACGAGGAGTTTATTTACACAGCCTGCGGGTAGACACACATTTTCACATTGCTACTTCTGCGCACAGCCCAACGGCCATAATGACGTCGGAACGTAAATGAATAGATGCATTTGGGAAAAAAAATTCGCCGGCCCGTCTGTTCTCTTTCTGAGTAGAAGCGTCTGGATAGGAACTTCCCCAGGGTCCGAGAAGCTTTGTGAAGCCCGTTGTAAAGGCGGGAGCTGTTGGGTAAGTAAGGTAGAAAGAGCAGCCGAAACAGTACTAACATCTTTCGCCCTCTCTTTTTTCTCCCTGTTTATCTCTTTCTCTCTCCCTCTCTCTCTCTCTCTCTCTCCCTCTCTGCTTTGCCTATGCAACAGTAATAGTACGGGTGAAATGTAAGGCTTCTGTGGTGTACCAGGTCGCGATCATAATTCTCGGACTGACAAGTAGTCGCGAACAAGAAAGGGCACGAATGGGGCAAGGGAGAAGGCTGGTTGTCCAAGCGAATTTGGTAGGGCAAGCATGAGGCAAATGGTCGCCCTACAAGCCATCTATCAGTGCCGGAGATTGAATTTGAGTACAAGAACAGGGTTATAAAGAGAAGCTAAAGCTCCCGCTGTATTCCTGCTGCTACGAAGGCCGCTGCCCTCGGTGCTGCTGCTTCTGCGAGTTCATAAGTCAGGAATGATCGAGACCCGGTTGGTCAGAGGGGAACAACTGCGGCCGACCGGAGAGCAACGTCCGGTTTGAGTTAATAGCGACGACGTGGCGGCGGCAAGTTAGTTGACCTGATAGAATTGCGATGTCCACAGCTCCGCAGGACTTTTGGCTTTCATTGGCTTTCTATGCACTTCCCGAAGGGCTTAACTGGTAACTCTGTTTGGGAGACAGACGTAAGTCAAGTAGTCGTCGACGTTACTGCGGTAGTTGCAATAGTCTCATTCGCGAGATAAAATTCGCCAAGAGCCAACTTGGCTGATTTCACAGGTCGTCGTTCGCTGGCCAGAGATTATTTGCATCTCAATGTCTCAGTGAGTCGGTGCGCGGATTTAGTGTATGTGTCAATGGGCGCGAAGTAGAATAGGATGGCCCTGCGCAGGCTCAAAGCGCATGAAGCCATTTTCTTTTCGGCATTTTCTTCATTCTTTTGGCCATTCATTCGTTAAGGCCTGTAAATTTTTCCTATCCGGCTTTCGTCGTATCGCGCTGAGTCGGCGCGCCACTCGCGTCATCCACTGTTTACGAGAACTGTATTGGTACGGGTACTAATATCTGTACACGAACGGATGCCAAGCAGGCATTGGCTGTCGAAAGTCGGTTTACTCTCTTGGGGCCCGTTGAGGCAAATCGTGATCGTGGTTATAGGTCGAATTGTTGTGGAGGGGGTGGCGGCTAGGAGACTCTGTAACAAAAAGAAGAGGTCTGCGACAAAGACGGGTGGCGTTTAATGCTGCAACCGCGGTCTTATTGTTGGGTCGCCATTGGGGAATTAACGCAAGTAGGTGACATGTTAGATAGACAGAACGGGCCCTCATTGTAATCATAGTGGGCCACAGAACAAATTTGCTTCGAGGAAATGGGTACATGGGAGGAGATGCAGCCCCAATGGCAACGGACAAGACACACGACCGAAGCGCGATATGTTGAATATTAGGCGTCTGCAGAAATCCGTCATTCCGCGTTCCGCGATTAACAGGCAGGAGTACAAAAGACAAGTTCTTGTAGCAAAATTTTACAACCTACGTGATATTAAAATTAAGTGGGTTTGGGAATTGCAACAGACGGTGCAAACAGAATTGAGATGCACGTACTAATGATGCATCTAATTTTATTTCTTTGAAATGTTTATAGGTTATTGGATATTAAGATGTCTAAACGTTCAGGGAAGCGGACGAACTTGGCGCTGAAGAGACCTGTGATTATTTAATCGCAGGCTACGTCAACGATTGATCGTTCCGGAAATCATTCTGAACTGTCGGAACGAGTGTGAATTCATTCAGGCTGGACGCATGGTATCCAAAGTTCGTTCAGGCCTGCTAAACTCAGCGATGTTGTAGAAGGTTGTTAAAAACAGCATGTCAAATACTAGCCAAGAAGTAACGACCACACGACAGCAGACAATAAATGGGTAACGACACAAGTGGTAGCTAAACTATCGACCGGTTGCTGCATTTGGCTTTCTAAGAGCCTAAGGAGCTACGAACATAGGTAAGATATTTGCAAAATAGCGGATTGAGAGAATCAATAGACATGTTGATGGGAATTAGCGATATACTTATAAGTTTTAAGTTGGCAGTTTAGGCAGAGCTGATAGTAAAAACAGTTTATTAAAAGTGACCGATAGGGGAACCATGTCACATATACAGTTATCAGGTTCGTCGCCCGGTTAATGCTCAGATAGTTTGCAAAAACAAGTTGAACCTTGAATATTAGTTCGCGGATCGTTTCGAAATTGTGATGAATGTTCTCAAAAATAATCCGCTTGCTTCAACCTTTTCTCCAATAAAATTAGGATAAAAATGCGACAGCTAATTATTAAAGGGATTTGGAAAGAAACGCCAGATATCGCTGATTTCTCTTAAGCGCACGTAATCTATTATTGCTCTGACTGAACTAAACAGTTTCTTCCTACCTACCTTCAGCATCCTACAATATTTGAAGCAGTCACCCTTTAACGAGCCCTGTTAAGCTGTGCTTAAATTTTATAGCCATATTCAAAAATAAAACAGCGGCCCTAATAGCAGCGATCATAATATCGTTGACGACGGGCATATCGCAGGCCCCTCTTGAATCCCGATCACGGTTTTGGTTTGAGGTTGAGGAAATATAATCTACGTACCCGTTGCCTATAGTATAACAGGTCGTAGACAAATAGGCGACACAGCATGCATTGTTTGACGTTGCTCGTTTGAATCAATGCTGGCCGCTTACTCGTCGCCGTACTTCGCCAGTTCCCTACAAGGGCCACTGCATCTACAGCAACGCTGGCAACGAAAGACTCCGCGAGCAAACGCTGTCGTTTGCCGTAATATCGAGGTGGGTCGCAATCTGAGCCCATATGATCTCAGCTATACGTCCTGTTGGCCTTAACACCTTATGGCGTGCACTGGCTGGCTGTAATGCCAAGTGGTAGAGCTAGTAGAGCAGGTATAAACAAACACGGTTGTGTAGCTTGTAGTAAGGCAGAGCGCGACCCCTGTGGCGAGGTGTCTCTTATCGTTCTCATACGTTGAGCTTTGCCGAGGACTGTGCCTGAATGGCGTTTTACAGATGCCACCTGTGACCCTACCAGTGCTCGCTCGTTGTCGGCGGATCCGATTTGACCTAGGTCTGCCCGTACCGTTTTTTCACCTTGCCGTACCTCTATGAAGGCCGAGAGACTCTTCCAGCGTAACGTTCACTTTCCTGTCTGTAATGGGTAGTTCAGTGGTAAGCTATGTCGTGACGAGGTAATACACTCATCATCAACGCAGTGTTCTTTTGCTTGCGTTGGCAGTATGCTGTAAGAAAAGGATGCAAGGACCATTCCCTCGCCGCATCGAGGAGCTGTGGTGAAAGTACAAGTAAAGGTGATGGTGCTGTTGATGCCATTACCGCTATCGGTTGGCGTCATCACCGCCATTTCGTCGAGCTGGGGCCTACTTTATCTCGGATTGGCCATGGATGTAGTTGTTTTTGGTGTCTGCGGCCCCGTTGTGCGTTCTTGTCATTCTGATATCTGGTCCAGGTTCTGTCATTGGCTCCTTTACATACTGGGTATCGCAAAAACCGACTAGCAGCGTTGACACAACTTTTTCTCTTAAGGGGTAGAAAGGGCGGTCTCGAGTTTTTTTCTCAATCCATTGACGACTTTTTGGAACAAACCACGGAGGTTAAAAAGGATGCCACCCACTAACACCACGTTGTTCATTTCTACTGCATCTCCCGTGAGTTCTCTCTCCACTTGTCTGTCTTTTTACGTGTTCATTGGCTCCCCTGGTTTATTCCCCAATCTCAAGTCTTTCGACTTTCGATCCATCCCTAGTTGCCCTTGCACTACTTTCTTACCTCACCCTTCGCTCTGGATTTGCGCAGCCCTCCAACGAGCTATTTCCTGAACGGATGCCACGGGGGGTGCCTATACGTTGGGAGGCTGTTTGTACGGTTTGTTCGACAGCGTTAATGTACAAGCTCCACTCGGAGTGAAGCGCCACAACGTCGATCCCATACTCAACGTCGCCAGGCCTCTCCCTCTCTCTCTCTCTCTCTCTCTCTCTCTCTCTCTCTCATAGCGCTTCTCCCTACCCTATAAAAAACGGAGATTCGTCACTCTGGTCGACTGTTGTCATTTGGTAGTAGAACTCGTCATCCCCGTTTCCCTCGACGCGGAAAGAAGGCGAAGATGTAAGAAAAAAGATAATAAAGAGTCTCTTCCGACGGTTGGCAGATATATGTCCGTTTAGTTGTTCTGCTACGACTCGTCGTTGCCATGTTGAAACGAAGCGTGCAAGGCGGCGAAGAAACGGCCTAGTCGAACGGGAAGTCGTGGCCGTTGCCGTCGTTGTCGCCTCAGCCGAGTTGACTGTTTGTGCCACGGTTTTCTTAGATTTCGTCGAGCATCAACTCACAATTGCGGGAGCAGAGCAGAAAAGTCAATGTTGGCCGGAGAGTCCAGAATTGAGCCTGAGGCGAAGGGGCCTTTGGCGTTCATCGATCGGACGAGCAGTCGATCGGTTGACCAGGCAGACGACCAAACAGCAAACTGGCAGCGACACAGTTTTGGCGCTTGATCGACGATAGCAATGAGCCTACTCGAAGAGCCCCTAAACTTTCGGCAATCACGGGACAGACTTGTCATCCCGTTGCCGTGATTGCTCTCAATGGGGTGACGAGGCACATTGTCATCCCCACGACTATGGCACAGAAATTTCCACGCTCTACAGCTCTTTTTACCCAACGCCCTGTTGTCTACTCCCGATTCACCTTCGCTTACCAGAGTCGTTGTGTCTTGTTTCCCTCTAATCAATATTATTGCTTTTCGACTGAGACTTCTTGAATATGAACAGAGATTTGAAAAAAACGAGGCAATACGGCCTTTAATATCTATTTTTATCGAAAAATGGTCTCTTCCACCGCTAAAATGTTTGCTTCATAAGAACGAATTAGCCGTCGGTTAATGTAAACATAAAATAGTTATAACTGTTTTACGGTCGAACAATAAGCTAGAACATGGCAAACGAGGTATAAACCACTACGATACAACATACAGTACATAGAAATATATTTGATCTTCTAGGCAGATCTCGATTTAGATGCCTTGTTAAGCAATGCTAAACAGCATGGTGAGAAGGGGTGAGCTCTAAGAATCATTTAACTTATCGAATAATTTCGAAATGTCGATAAATTAAGAGATGATAAGTACCGGCCCTGAAATAAAGCTCTATTTTAAACTTTTTCTTATAGTCTAATTCGTTTTCAAATGAAACGACTTTAACACGCGCCTAACATTTGAACGGAGGACGTCGCTCCATATGACAGAATTAAATTCGTGCTTTGGAAGGGAAATAAACTTGTCCTTATTATTATTATTATTATTATTATTAAGCTTGTTCGCTTCTTCCAATGTAAATGAAAAAAATCGAAGAAAGAAGACGAAATGCAAAAACAAATTCTCCTAATATTGTATTGTATTATAAAACTATTGTACTGTATTATTAAACGGTACGATCTACAGATATTAGAAGACCCGCCTAGAACTGTGGAATACGTCAAATGCTGTTATTCTAAAGCTCTGGCTAAGGTACGCCCACTTTAAGAACACGTTAGCGCAATGTTAGTCTGTTAATAATGAGTGCTACGTGGTTTGAATTCCCACGCGTATTTTCCCTTGTCTGAAGATTAGTATAGACTATTAGCTGTTTCTTATGCATACACGGCAAGACTTCAGTTGATAGCTGCAATATAACCTTATAAACAAGGAACTGTAAAGCATTATTTTGTCCTATTTACCATACTCACGTCCGTCGGTTCACCTATGCTTTATTCCACAGTAAATTTCTTGCCATACACTTTGCCGTTCAGCTAATCTGAGCAAGTTTCGCTTGTGACCAAATGTGATTCACATGGTATTAGAGAGCCATACGAGCCATATATATATCCGCTAGAGATCCCATTACCGGGTGATGACCGTGCTGGAGTCGTTGGAAGCCATTTCATTCTTACCGCCCGGTTAGCGTTCCATTGCTTTGCAGCTGGCATGC
This sequence comes from Varroa jacobsoni, assembly GCF_002532875.2. Lineage (NCBI taxonomy): Eukaryota > Metazoa > Arthropoda > Arachnida > Mesostigmata > Varroidae > Varroa > Varroa jacobsoni. The sequence goes on from NW_019214511.1 coordinate 9,940, forward strand.
GGGAAACTAACAGGTGTGGGACAAGAGGGGAGTAGGGTCAACAACATCAATCATGGATCTCGCATGTGTTAGCTGGCTCGCGTTCAGGAAGATCACGTCACGGCGACTACGCATTGCAGTCGGTGCAGAGGTTAAGAGGGGAAGGGCGCGTGTCTCAACGTCCGTGTAACTGCACGGGAGCGATGTAACTCGACGTAGCTCGACGTCGTCGACGCTCCGTGGCCGACAGTGTACTCACTACTTTTCCGTAATTCAGACGTCATTCCCCTGGAAATGGCTGGTCGGTCGAGCGGTCGCTTGGGCGGTCGTTGGGAAGAGATGACACGTGCAAAATCTTTTCATTTCCTGTTGTCGTTACTCGAAGCAATAGGAGAAAAAAAGAAGCAGAAGGCGAAGAAGAAGCAAAGCATAGATATATCATATTTACCTACGTTCCATTTGTTTAGGGGATTGCCTTCTGCCATGCCAGACCGTTTAGTGCCCCGCTTCTCAAACCCTTCGACCGCTGATAGCTACATCCAGCCCGTCACACACTCCCATTGTAATGCAAACGGCCTCAGATCTGGACTGTTTATACAAGCAGGCCAACTATCTTGGTAGTCAATCTGCTGCCGCACACCTACCATGTTCGGCGCGCGCGAGCGTAGCGGCAGTTTCGCTGTTGCGTCGTACTTTCATATTTTTTGCAGTGTGCCACGCACTAGGGTGTAGAACTGCTTAAGACTGGGCAATCCTGTTCACAGTTGTTGACTTTCTGGAAAGAACGGTGCCTTGATGTGTGACGCTTGGGGGCCTCTATCTCAAACGGGTACCAACTACGGTAAAGCGGTGATGTTAGCTTTGAAAATAACTACATGTGTGTCCGTTAGTATGAATAGCGTGTTTCATATAAAAGTACTACGCTTATCATTATGTAAGCATTGGTAATGTTTTCGACGCTGCTGCCATTGCATCGGTTAGCAATAGTACGAGCGTTGCCAACGTTTAACATTACCTTTAAGAGATTAGATAGAGTAATACTGAGACTTTCAGTCTGCTCGCACAAAATGGTTGTAAGCGTATTGTTTTTTTGTTGGTTAATTTGTTATGGCAACTTGTCATCAAGCGTGAGTTTTATTGCGCTCCTACGATCAGTTTTTGGATAGATTTCAACCACATCACGACTATTAACAGTCTAGAAAGACCTCGGTGATCCTTCTTTTGCAACTGATTTATATGTTTTGACGATATTCATAAAGAAGCTCACCATATTGATGCGTTTTGTTTATAATGATTTGTCTTCGTTTCTTTCATTCGAAGGACTTACATATATTCTAGGCTTTTATAGCAGATCTCGCCTTTCGTGTTATGTAAATGCTTTTTGATGGTCATATTAGCTACGAAAGTCTGCTGACTCTCTCGTAGGTAACGTCTTATTGATGCCTTTTATAAGCATTGGGGTCGCAAACTCGACATACATACGTCCGTATGTTCATATGTAAAGCTAGGAACTTCTAGGGACTATTTTTACTTAAAGCGAGCCACATATTTAGATTCGCTTTGTTGACTGCGCCCATGTTCGATACTGGCCGCGCACAGCCTGAATAAGTGTGTTACGAAGGTTACTCCGAGGGGAATAAAGCTGAGCTGCGCGTACTCCATTTTTGTGGGGGGAACGTTATAAGAAGAAAGTCGTGCTTTTTCCCATGCGCAAGAGTGCGTCCAAGAGTACTCCCTTGGAATGACGTTCTTTTTTCCTGGAAACTCCATAGCGGTTCCATGGTGGGGCGCGAAGCGCATTATGGCGCTATCCAGGTCGCTAATCATTTTAAAGAACTCAAACGCTCGAAATGTCCATTTATAAGAAAATTAGCGTGAGCAACGTGACATTGCATTGTACAGCTTATGTAGATCATTTATAATTTGAAAGTTACTTTACTCCCCATTCATTGTCCACACGAGAATTTAGATAATGAATGGTTTAAGTCAAATTATGTTTAGTATCATGATACGCGTTTCTAATGAATATATTCGCATTGTTCAAAGAGCCCTCTGCATATATAAACAAAATTTATATCACGGTAGATTCGTAGATTATCTAGGAAAATAAAGACTCAAAAAAAGTTCTTCAAATGGGCAACCTTGATTTACCTGGAACTAGTAAAATCCATTCTATCTTACTATTATAGTCAAAAACGTCTTGGTCTGTGTTTGTTAAAAACACATGATGCTACTGAAAATTTGCCTATCCTCTTTGTACATCATAAGAGCTTAGATATTAAAGGAAATTGCGAACCCATTGGCTAATCCAGTGGTAAGTGCACTTTTTTAACATGAACTCCAAGTTACTCTTTTTACTACATTCAGCCTACGTTACTTTCGACATTATTGGGTAGTATTTGACGTAGCATGAAAATAGCATAAGACTGAATCACTCGTCCATCTGTTTCTGCTTCTACGTACGGTACATCTGTATCCACTTAAATTGTATATGTAGTTACCAGTCTGTTTCTACGCTTTGTCAAGTAAAGCCCCTTAAAACATGTGTAGGCTGAGGGACTTTATCGCTGCGTATATGTGTGGGTCATGGGTAGCGCTGCGCCCCTTGCTGAATCTAAAGCCTTTAGAGGGGGAGAAGCTTCAATAGTTCTTTGTCGTTTTTTTCGTTTGCCTGCAACCGCCATTGCTTCGTACTCCTGATTCGTACTACTGATTTTTTGGGGTTGCGCTCAAATCCGTTAGCCTGAACCTAGCTTTTCAAGCCTGCCTCTACGTCTATGGCTTCGACTCGTTTAGCTGTGTCTCGATCTGCTGTAACAGTCTTATGCCGCTACCGCTGCAGCCGCCACGATTGCCGTCGTCGTCGTCGCCTCTGCAAACGCCATCGCCAGGACCTGCATCGCCTTTGTAGCCCCCCCTTCGCATAGCTCCACGTTGCTTGGGACCAAGCGAAGGAACAAACGGCCGACTGCTAGCTGCAAGCTAATTGCGAAAAGAGAGTCACCAACGCAACGCAAAGAAAAGTAGACCGAGAAGGCAGAGAAAGTGAAGAAGAAAGGGCCCACTGGAAGTTGGTTTCGCCGCAGGCCAACCGCTCCGCGCTATATGCTTGTTAATAAATAAGTGCGTCCTCGCAAGTCGCCAGTTCGCCGAGTGACTCCTGCAGTTGCCAATCAGTCTATATTCCCTGCGCGCCCCTTTGGATGCATCTCGATCCTGCTGCTTACTACCACCCTCGGCCTTCCCTTCTTCTTTAGTCCTTCATCATACCCTTCTTTAATACTCCTTAACTCTCAATTCGACTGCAAGCACACGCACATAGATGCACCCGCGGGCTGAAAAATCGGACTTAAGCTTCTGTCATACCGGGACTATTCTGCGAGAGGCTCACGTGTCGAAGGTTTCCAGCCCTCCAACCTGCTGCTGCCGACCAAACTCTTGCTTGCCTCCGAGCTCACCCCAACAACATCTCAGGACGGTAAAGCGCTACTTCGTCCGTACTCGTCGATCTGCCGTCAAATCGCCTGGCTGCATCGTTCAGAGTCGTTTATTGGCAACTCCCGGTAGCAGCGACGACAGCTCTCTTTATTATTAAGTCTCGCATATTGAAATGAGAACAGAACCTGCCTTTATCTTGCTGCATCGCTTCTCAGTAACTATGACGGCGGCAACGGGCAGGGGGATGGGGTTAGGGTGGGACAGTTGCGCAAAAGTTGAGTACAGACCGGGGAGTTGATTGAGGGGTGTTTTTCGAGACTGTGTATGGAAAGCGGGCATTCGACAGGCAACTCAATTGCACAAGTCGCCACAGCATCATGATCAGAGGTGGTGAACCAGCGAGCAACCATCGACGCCGTTGCTTCCTACCCTTTAGGCACTCCGTTCTTCTGGTTTTACCTCGTAACGCATCATTGTTATGGCCGCATCGTTTCGTCTGTGGTGCCATGTTGAGTATAGTGACTAAGCGCTGGTTGATAGGTATTCCACCTACTAACGCTGTGCGGCGACTCGCGTATGGCAACAGGTATACTCCAAAAGGAGAAGCAACAAGGACAAGGACGATCACGCCAAAATAAAAATTTCATCAAGTTCGACGCTGACATGGAGGCAAATCAGGCGAGACAGATCAGAGTGAAACGGATGCGACCACAAGTAAGATAAGGATGTGGTTGGGCAAATGAGGCCGTCAGGATAGGCCGTCAGAGGTAGAACAGCAAGCATGTCGATGCGTTACTAAATTTACTAAAAGACTGCTTCTATTTAGTTAGCAAGCGGTTCTTGGAACGATTTTTATTAAGTTCAAAGCAGGGAAAAATGCAGAAAAAGCACACATTGTATACTAATGAGATAGCTTAAATTTAATTAGGCAAGCAATGTCGGTTCGACAATAACAAATTCCAATAAAATAAACTTAAAAAGCATCTGCTGTACTCGTCGTTTCGGCATGTGTGAAGATACTAACAAACAAAGAAAAACTATACCTGAATGAATAAAATTCCAGTTTATAATTGATGGGAATTTAAAATGCAGTTGAAGTGATATAGATTATCTTTGAATACATTTTCACATCCAGCTGTTAATAAAGTTCTCATGACTTTATATAAATTGCTCAGTCAACTTTGCGATAGCATTCATGTGACACAATTTTTGAAAACATCACAGATTTGGAGTTATATCTAAAGTTTCGGTAACGTAGAAGAAACGCTTGGAAAGAACCAACTTGAAATAGCCCGAGTCGTTAATATACATGTAATATTGGCAAACCTTTGAAGTCATCTGAATATCTGTAAGTATCACAGGTATGCGTTTTTGTCTGCCTTTGTACTACCAAGAAATGTTTGTCGAAAATAGGAACTTGTTTACATGACTCGATCACATAATATAACTTAGCCTCTGGATCTCGTGTTCTTGCTTGCGCTGCTTTGTAGAAAAATGATTAGCCAGACCTTTGAAAAACTGGCCAACGAAGTATTATGCTTCATTCGAAGGCTCTTCACCGAGTCAACAAAAAACGAGATAATATAGAAACATTTCGAAAGCGTGTATTTCGTTTAACTACAAGGAGCTCGCCACAAATTTCGAATTATAGACGAAGTTCCTGTCTAGCTAGAAATCATTTACCATGTGCTATTTCCAGTCATCTTTAAGCTCGGAACAGATGGACATCGCCTCGCGTCGTTAATTACGTCCTTTGAGTAAGATTTCGTCGAAAACTTCTATTTGTTTTGTTTTGGTTTTTTACCTTTTACCAATATTACAGGCGGCCACATTACCACTACGTTATTTACAAAGGTTTGCTTTACACTGAAACTGGGCCTTCCTTTAAATCTGTTGTGCATAATCTATCAGTGATTAAAACGCAAGCTAAGGTATTTGATTTAATTTTAAAACGACAGAGTTCGAATGCATCCATATTAATGTAATATCCCTTCAGGAACACCACTGATCAGCTGATTGATTGCTTAATTAGACTGTCCGGTAAACATCGTGTTTATCGTATTCCTTATAGAACTTTTTTGGAAAATGCGAGCCGTCGTGATTCCGGCGAGGTGCATCTCGATAGGTTACTCGAGCTAAAGTTTTATCGAACTAGAAAGGCAGTTGGAGCAGCTCGGGTTAGCTGTGCTCCGAACGGTGTCGACTCCATGCCTGAAGGGATTTCTCAAAAGTACAGCGGTTTGGCAAACTGCATAATTTTCCATCTCGAAATTGGGACATGTCTTCCGCATGCTGGATATTCGGGATCGACCAAGAGGCCAGCCGGCAAAAAACTCATAAACTGGATAAGGACATAAACTTATTTGTGATATATGGGATTTACTGAAGAATAAATCATCTTTGTTCCTCAAAAGCTAAATAAGCAACACAAAAAACACCGTCTCATTATTCTTCGAGAAGTCACCCGACACCAAATAAGCACGATAGCACGAGGTTTCTCCGCACAAATACTACGAACGATGAAAATATGAAGCAGAGAGGGAAATGGCTAACTCTGAAAGATACATCTAACACGCTTTAACCCTAAAAAGTTAATTATATTCACGTGGTAGAACTGAGAGTGTCTTATATACTAGGAAGTGCTTGAGAAAAACAAGACGGCCATAGGATTTGTTTACTGCTTAGTTGCATCGAACGAACGACTCTACCTAACAAAATACAAAGGCACCGTTCTGAGGCAATGTCAGATCACGTATGGTAAATGTCGTTAAAACTCCTGGAGTCCTGGACGAGTTCCAGTGAGACGTTTTTTTGCACGCCGTATCTTCCAGATCTAACGCCGACGAAGTGTCACGCTTTCCGACAAATAGCTACTGAAATTCGTATCCGCACATTTGCAATGAAAAGAGTCTCAAAACCGGCTTCTTAACATTAGCATTGAAAATTCAAGCGGAATCTATTATTTAGGAGAGAGGAGAAACTCGTAAAGAGCGATAACGGATACCTGATAAATAAATTAGTTGTTAAAGGTCGGATAAAACTCTAACTTTATTGGGTAAAAATATATCATTACTTTGTAACAACCTGATACCTTCGAAGCACTATCATGTATTTTAAAACCGATTCGTCTGGCACAGCCATTCAAACGACTACTTCTGGTATACCCATCATATAGATGGTGATATTCCTTTCGTGCAATTATATCTAGATCCCTATATCATTGTCGAAGTACCTTGTAAAACACGCTCACGTATTCAGCCGTGCTATAGACCACGAATGCGGGTGGCGAAGATTTTTATTTGATCGACATTTGCGTTATCTCAGACATCGCGTAGAAGGGAGGATATAGTCTATGCGTAGTAGCTGATGCGTATCTTTTCGAGTGCACTGTTATGGTTGGTTTAAATTTCAGCGTCGGCAAATAGTTTCTACAATGTATTTCTACTATGCCACTTCGTAAATCTGTAAAACAGATTCCCAGCCCAATCTGGCAAAACCCGCCTAAAGAAATGTGGCTTAATAAAGAAAACTATATCGCGTTTGCTGTCTGTATTTGATCGATTACTTTTTAACAAAAACTCTTTTTTATTGACGAACGTTGAACCTAAATATTTCAGTACATCTCTCGTACAATGGTTTTGTGTATGCACATATAACCTATTACGAAAGCAACTATGTCCTGTAGCGTGCGTTAATTCGAAATTGTGACATACATTTTTTTTTCAAATGCAGCCCTGCCTTTCACAGGCTAAACAGGTGCGTATTAGGTATTTTGTTCTAGCCACTTTTAGTCGTTGCGTTGCCACAAAGATCATTGCCGCTATCCATGGAATTTTAAAAGTGACGATCCTCACTCGAGTTGTTTATTCGGCACGAGTAGCGAGCGGCCCGACAAGTGCCGTAACAAGAGAGACGAGATTCTAGTAGATATATCCTGTACTACGAAAAAAGCTATCTCATTACCTATTGGCTAGATCTAGCCAACAAATCACAGCAGGGTTTACGCTCAACATCTAACCATGGCTTTGTGCTTTGCTTATATTATACCTCAGTTAGCCTGCTTGAACCAGAAGACCCTATGGGCCAGAGCCGAACCGGGCAACCTACCGCCTCTCGGCTTGCCTGGCTGGTTCATCCTAGAGTTTGTACACATGCTGGGAGACGCTCATTTCCGTCTACAAGTTTCCACTAACGCCAACGGTGACCAGCATGCCGCCGCCGCCGCCGTCAGCAGTGCCAAGTTCCTGAACAAGCGAAGCAGTCGATGGCAGTGAGATTTGTGTGCCCCGTCGCTGCTGCAGAAAGTGAGGGGGATCGGTAACAGTTTATGAGTTGGCAAGTTAGCTAAGCAGAGTTGCCGGCGTCTTCCCGCTGGGCTGCTATAGGAAAGATAGGGAAAGGGTGGAACCCAACCCAGGATAGAGTCTTGGCCAGGATCAGCAAGGCAAAACAAGACAACGTCTGCTAATGGCGCCGTGGTGACTTTGCACTAGCTCGACTACAGCTACATAACACAAGGATAAAAGTGTCAGGACGTTAGCGGCATCCAACAATCTATCGGCCAATGACAGCTTGAACTGCCCTCTTTGTCTAATAAGTTTGCGTAGTCAGCTGAGCGGGTATCAGTTAGATCGGTTTCAACTTTAACCTAGTGTTCAGCGCGTCGTAGTTTTTTCGGCAGTAACAACAACTCAAGGCTCAGCATTTCATAGTAAAGGTATGGTGTTTACTTAAAGTGTTGTTGTTTGATGCAGGAGTAAGTGGTATCGTTTGTGAGCAGAAATTGGATGACGACAAGACTGGATTAGCTCATCCACTAAGAAACTTAAAAGACAAGTTAAGACCGATTGGCGGTTTAAACAAATAAATGAGCAGAAAATTGATAATTTTCTGAGTCCTTATGCGCTCTTCGATTTTTTGCACAGAACGCCGACTATCATATATGTAAACAATACACACATGCTCCTATATGTGTGCACCGATCAAATGATTAATGTATGTACTTGATCTTTCTAGGCTCTAGGTCAATATATTCTTTGAATAACAAAAAATCAAATTAGTTCTTACTTCTGCTTGAGTAACACTTCAGCTAGACATATGTACATGCGAAGCCTCGTAAGTAATCCATCGGAAAAAAGCGAGTGCTCTCACCAAGGACTTCATGACATCTTAACCCAGCAAACATCTAAAAATTGTTCCCAGTTTTTTTCAAATACACATGTTATCGTAAAAGTCAAAAGCAGCTGACGTTCTGAGCAACGATCACGTTTTTAATAGCACCGAAATAATTAGACTTTCAGCAGTGCCTTTCTTTAGGCGTTTGCCTCTGCCGGAGTATTCGTTTTAGAAAATGTTTTGGAAGAAGTACATTCTCAAGAACACCCCTTCTCTATGGGACCATAACTTTTACGAAGTGTTTTTTTCTCTCTATAAATCCCTGCGATAAATTTAAAGTACAAACCATGAACACAGAAAGTAATAACTTTCACACTAGCCAAACAGTCGAATTATTTGTGGGTGCTGTATCTGCGCTGCTCGTTGACCGTTACATGGGAAATACTATACCCGAAATATAAATATGCACTTTGTCATTTGGTATAAGCTCGAAAGTGAAATCACACTAGACCAATCCCTTAATTGTTTCGCAAACACCGTTCCGATCAAATTCGAAGAACTCCGTCATTCCCCTTACCTCACATCTTCATTCCGCTTTTTGTCTGACTTCGCTTCTAGTCCATTCTACGTCTTTCCGGCGCCATTGTATGATCATCTAGATACGACCATTTTAGGTAATGATGGTGACGTAGCCCCGCACTCAAGTGACGGGAATGTCCCTTGTCCGAGAGACACTGTACTTCACATCTTGTTCACCACCCATATCACCTAGCATAGTTGCACAATGTTCAATATGGCATACTTCCGCATCCAGCGCAGCCAAAATCTTCACCCCTGGTCCCATCCGAAGCAAATGAACGGATGCAAGCTCGCTATGAGCTGTAGCGGTTATTGAACGCGTGGCAGTAATAGTGGAAGTTGAACTCTAAAGAAACATGGGGTCAAGAGAGAAAGAGACCGAATCGAGAGAGGGAAAATAGGTAGATTTAGCAGATCTGTTGGGTCGTCTGCTACTGAGGCCCGGCCCAAGCAAAATTGTTGCTGGAACAACTCTGCAAGGCTAGTCGCGCTAAAGGGCAAGTTGGAAGCTAGCAGAGACAAGTTGGGAATCCTTTATGGGCCGGAGGAGAGTTTTATTGTTGACGAATAAATAACAATTGCCCATGGAAAGGATCGGCAGGTGGTCGATAAACATGTCTGCTCCATCGCGTATCACGACCCGTGCGATCCCTCGGACGAGGGCAAGCAAAAGCAAGAGCGACGAATCTACGGAGCCGTATCACACAACGAGCTAGAGGAAAATGGCCACCGGGAAACACATTGGAGACGAGTTTATGCGAAGTCCAATTTGCTCCGGTATTACCGTTGCTGTTCGCCCTACTTTGTTCTACGTAGGTTTCAATCTAGTCAATATCGTTTCGCAGATTCATTTAACTTCGTTAAGCCAGACTAAGGGTGGATTCGGAAATGTCCCGCTGTTTGTTGTCCAGACTAAAGAAAATGCGAACAAATAACGAATAAACAGTGCTATATTAACATAAAAATCAGTGCAAGTTTACCCGCCAAAGGGTACTTAATTGAAAATGAAAAAAAAAACATTTAACCTCTTGGTCCATTCATTTTTTAAGTTTCATCAAGTATTTGCTCATATTATTTCGATGTGCCGCACTACTCGATGAGACATATAAATGCCTTTAGTTGCTTCAAGGAAGATAAACTGGGAAAAAGTACCGTGACTCGAAACGAGTGAGTTTCAACGTGGACTGCGGGTCATGCAAAACAAGAACACTTCAATAACTGAATAAGGCAGTGCTGTCTTTTTGCCCCGCGTCTGTGGATTGACGAAGGAACCTATTAGCGCATCGAGCCCGCGTTGTCGCGACCGTAATCACTCCCGAAAGGTAGGGCGCTTATCGACTACGCGAGGGATGTTGTGCAGGGTAGGTTGTGACAACTTTATACGAGTACTCGAAACGCACTCGTTTAGCGAACAAATAAGGTCCGCGTAAATGCTTGCTATATTGCTAACAGTGTATCAAGACTTCCTATAAAGACTGTTGACTTTGGACTAGCTTATCATTTTCTGCGTTTTTTATATGAACTTCCATCCGTCCTAACTTCGATTAGTAAAGTTGACATTCTGTTCTCCGGATCGATTATCCGCGGAAAACGGGATTAGCGCAGGAGATAAAACAGAGGCGAGACTATTGATTACCTAAAATAGAAAGCCTATTAAAATATGTTTGCTTTTTAGGCAAGTTACTGCTGCGAGTACCAGTCTGGTGAAGGCTCGCAACTGGTGTATTATGGCATATTGAATTTAGATGTCCTAACGATAAGAAATTAACCGATATTTCGAATGTCCGAGCACAGCTATACATCGTAATTAAATAGGAAATATTGCAAACGAATTACCCAAGCGGAAGTTGATTGAACTAAAATTAATTGTAAGCCCGAAGTACGCCCAAAACTAGCACACAAACAAACAATTTTTTCAAGCTTTCGCTGCATTGTTTTATAAGAGGTCAACATTTCACTCCAATAAAAAATATTTGACAGAATCATAATGATTCAACGATAAGTCGATTGTAATAGTGGTTCGCCCTCCCTGAAAGGGCAAGATTCTGTCTGTGTATGGGCATACTATACTAAATCTAACCGTCTCCATTTGCGTATGCTCAGACGCATATGGCCGAATGAATAACTTAAACCCTTTTCATTTAGTTGACTTAACCAGTTTAATTCAAAGTTTTATGGCACTGATTTTACAAGTAAATCCATATTTGGATCTTATTCTTTGCAGAAGAAGCATTTGCAAAGTATGTGAATAGTAATTAAATTATGCAAGCCAGGTGTGATTGAGTAACAACTGAGACTAATCTAAGCCACTCTAAAAGAAACCTTTTATTTTATGCAAAATTTACTTTTCAGAAACCGATCTACAACGGTTTGTTCCCGTTTAGCAACTCGTACAGCCCTGCCAGAGCGACTGCCCCGTATTGTGCAACGATGTCCATCTCACGAGATCGTTATCACACATGCCAATTTGTTTTCGTTTGAGCCGAGGTGAATTTGGAATGTTTTTTTTTTTTGCCTCTCCACTCCAGCCACTTCTATATAATAGGGAGTCCATAAAAGTACATGTGTGACACTCATATAAAAAACGTACCGTTTTTTTACCTCACCAGCCGCCGAGTCCTGCGGTGCTGATTTTACATGTAAAAACCGGCCTGCTTTATAGTATGATCAGTACAAAACTGTGATGTGCGCTTCTAGAGTGCGCCGGTGCAAGCGATAGGCATCGCGTCTGGACTCAACAGGAGGTGGGTGATTCGGTGACGCGAGAGAACGGTTCGCAGGGGTCGCTGGAATTGATTAAGATAGGGAAGCGCATATGAAATTTATGATCGAGTTTATTTTTAATCTATCTTCTCGGACAAGTGATATTGCTTGCCGCCACTAGCCATTGATGCCTACGGTGCTTTTGTCATTGGAAAAGAAAGTCAGCAGGGCAGGGAACAAAGTACGGATTGCTGAGATCACCGCCGCACCTTTCGGTTTGAACCTGACCTCGTTGATCAGTGTCGTGATCGCGTTGACTATAACCGTTTTGACAGACCCTGTCATATAAGTGAGTTTTGCACAACGTCATACCATCGCCCTGTCCCTCACTACTCTAACCTCATACTCTCTGTTTGGCCTGGCAGGCCCTGAGCTGTCCTGTCCCAGAAATGCTTAACTCTATGCCACCCTTGGGCCAGTCCCTCTCTGATTGGCAGCCGCCATTTGCCAGTGCATCGCCCCGAAGAGGTGGTGTTCGCGAATTCCTATCCTCGAAAAAGAATCGCAGAGGCCTTGAAACCTTTGCGATGCTCGGGCGTTCCGACCCGTCACCACAAAGCTATGGGTTGAGATCATCAACAACCACCCAGGATACTACGCCAGGACGGGCGTCTGCCTGGGGGCAGCTTACCCGGTATTCACCAGTCCGACTAGCTCTAGATCTAATATGTAACTCAGTGCAGGTTATATCCAACCGCAGGAAAAAATCGATGTAAAACGGAAAGACGCAACTGCTCTTAAACTACAATATTCTCTCGCTGACCCCAGCAAGTTAGGATGGTATAGTCCAGTAAGTTTGCAATTTAAGAGCGAAGCTCAATATACGAGGCAGTATACAATTTTCAGGAATCCACATTCAGCCTAGACGTTACTATAAGCATATTGCGAGCGCGTTCAGCACCCGTGGCTAAGCTAGCCATATGGGATGGCCGATGATTATATTAGATTGCTTTCTCTACATGTATCGCCAAAATCATCTAAGGCTCAAATAGTTTTAGTGTTTCTCTCTCAAACTCACGCTTGTGGAAGATGACGTATATTGCGCTGCTTCATTGCGGTTAGCCGCTTCATTATTATTGAATAAGCCATTATCAAGAATTATGATCGACGCGCCTCAGCTCTGGCGAAAGGCAGAATCCTGTGACCCCACGTCGTCCTTGTTCGTGATGGATAAAACATATATTGGATTTTTACAAGATTCCAATAGGCTATCATGTTAATATATATTATAAACACTCGCAGTTATATCGGCTTATTCCCTCTCGCTCTTTCACGCTCTTTGTATGACATGCAAACATTCTGGAACATAATTCCGATTACCCCCCCCCCACCCCGCCATCACTGAAAAAGCAGAATCATAATATTTGAATAAATTAGCTTAATTTGAAACCCAAGGTGACTTATCCGTTTCAGAGCTGTGGTACTGCGGCGTTTAGTGAGTGTTCAGCCTGCCGTCAGTTCGTCGTGTCCAAAAGCCTGTTTTGGCAAAGAAGCTGTTACTGTTACCCTCAGCAACTTGTCGCTGTCTCGCGGACACCGAGTCGCACCTACTCTTTACAGTAGGGCAATGATAGCGACCATTTTCCCGACTCGCAAAATTTCAGGACTCGGAGGGTGAAGAATATATACGTAAGCAACGAACATCGTTGAGGCAGAAAGACAGGGGCGTCAGCGCGGACGGGGTAGATAGTCGGGTAAATTGGGCCAGCACCACATAATGTAGAGGCACTCTCCATCCCGCACTGTCATAAAAAAGAAAGTCGGTGAGCAGCGTCGAAACCCCTTAACACTGCATCCATCAAGTCTCACGGTAGCCAGCATGGTATCCGCTTTAAAGTAAATAGGATTAATGCAGGGACAACGATTGATGTACGGCTGAGACAAATATCGAGTATTTTGTAGAGACGATATGAACGGTGGTTAAGAGAAACCACGGTTCGTCTCTAGTGCAGGACCGCAACGACATCACTCACGCAAGGTCGCCCATGGAAAAAGGGGCAAAAAAAAATGCAGCAAAGGGCATTTAAACTAAACTAGGTGCACAAGAATTATAGGAAGCTATGGGAATTCACTAGTCTTTAACTTCGCCCGTTGGGCAATCTACGTCGGAATGGAGTCAGGGGTGACCCGCGCCGGTTATACACGAACAATGACAGCCATAAAAGTAGTCATCGGCCAGTGGTTTCTCTTGCTGCGCTGTCACTGCTATATGTACAACAGCCATTGATGGTAGCTCCTACTGACGGCGGTGCCATATCATCAGTGCACAAGGGCGGCAGAAGCGCCGAAAAAAGCTTGGCTTGGGAGGCGTTGAAGAGCGTGAAAGGTTGGTTATTGGTGGGGAGGGTGCAGACTTCACAGAGAAAACTAACCGCCGGAGGTTTGATGGGAAATTTAAGGGGTTTGGGTTTCGAGAGTGGGGACAATGTTGTCAAAGAAAGTTTGGAAAGTAGGGGTGATACAATGTCAGTCGCACTGTTGGCGATAGATGGGGTGTTGTTGGAAGCTGTTCCTCTGCAGCAAACGGACGGCAGACGACTGGGCATTGCCGGGCGCTTACCGCGGCAAATGACAAGGGCCAAAAAATCTCATGAAGCCCTTGGACAAGAAGACTGACCTGATGATTTGCGTTATCTAACCGATACAGGCAGCGTTTAAGAAGTAGAGGCAACAGTATCTATAGAAATAGCAACGTTAGCTGTTCAGTTTGCTAGTAAAGGGGGCCAGTAGCAGACGTCGGCGATAAAAGCCGCCAGTTGGGAAACTGTGCCGAATGAAAGAGGAAAAAGAAAAATGGAAAAAGCCAGCGAAAGACTGGGAACCGAACGTAACCAGCGAAGATTTTTTCATATAACAAGTAAAAGAGAAGGGTATTTTCGAACGAGCAGCAACTAATAATGGATGGTAAAAGTAATGACGAATAACGCAGATAAAATTGGTCTGACACGGACCACTTTTATCGGAATTGTAAACACGATTTTGATTAACTTACCGCGTTCAGGATCGCGGAATATCAAAGAGAAATGTCTGTAGTTCTGTCCTCTAGCATAAACATTGCACAGTTTATTGGTGTAACTAAATGAAAAATTCCGTCATCTTTACGGAATGCTTATAGTGGAACACGGAGTGCAAACGTATACGTCTTGAGTCATTATTCGTTATTGTTACTGCAGGGAACGGTTACTATTGACAACTAATTTCTGTAAGAAGCTTTCAGTTTCGTATGGTATTCAACACCGTTCCTATCAATTTTTAGTTTTTCTGTTGGCTTGTATGTGTCTTCTCAAATCGCTGCTAAAACTAGGCTCGGGTCAAGAGTAAGCATTCGCATTTACCTATTGTTAGCGTACGCCTCTTGCTGCACTGAACCCGTCAGAAAAAAATGGTTTCATACTTGGCCAAGTATACTTCTTTTACAGTTTTTTACTTCTCATTTCTGACATTGATCCTGAAAAGATACTTATAACATCTTTCCACTGGAAATTGTCAAGAGTCGTTTTTAAGGAAATTAAGTTTAAAAAGCTGTGTTGTAAAAACACAATATAAACACACAAAATACAGCAAAAGACAAGCGAAAAAACACAATATATATATATATATATTTTTTTTTTAAGTGTTCGACGGGCAGCAAGCAACGGATCAGCGTCTGCTATCCGTAGCGCTGCCTGATAGTGCTTCTCTTAAAATATGTACAGTTCGCTAAAGAGACAAATTGGTAATTATGCACAAATCGTCCACTATTTGCGATACGCAGTCCAGAGAAATTAATTCAGCAGTTTTATATAATGGACGGTCTTTAACTTCAAATTACCCTCTTTTATATTTATATTCTTTACAATATGCCAGAGATAGTCCGACTTAAACCTTCTATTGTGCAATAGTCATTTAATCATGGCGCTGCGTGGTAAAACTATTAAGAGACGCTCGAAATCGGTTTCTATCCGATTTCTTTTGTTGTTTGTACATGATGCTCTTGTTTAACTTTTATTTACCACTATTTGCCAACGGATGGTTTATTGGTGGGTGGGGGGCGACAACCTACGCCGTCTAGGTTGCTCAGAACGCAGAAGCTGAAACGGAAAAAAGCAATTGTCAGATATCGCTCTGCAAGCTTGAGCACCGCGACTGCTGTCTATTGACGTAAAGTATCATGTATCCCCGTCATTGCTAGTTTTGCCCTGTCCTGTGCGCTATATGTCAAATATATACAGACAATCATAATTGATATGTCAAGATAAAAACGGAAAAATCTAGGGCGTAAGTGCGGATAGGAGCTGACGGGTGGCACTGAAAGCGACATGCTCTCAGAATCCGATACAATGCCGCGGCGCGAGTGTGTTGCAAGACGATGATTGGCGAAAGTATTATCAGTAAGCTTAAATTAGTAGCAACCTAAGAAGCGGCAGTGTATAACCAGCATGGTCGCATTTTCTGTTCTTTTTCCCCCTCCCATCGTGCGAGATCCCAGGCTCAGAAACGTGCTTTTCTATGCCACATTCCCGCTGGTTCCCTGCCACATTCTAGAAGTTATCGGAAGCATCGTCTAAAAGATGACAGCCGCGAACGTCACCCTTTCCACTTTCGACTATTTCTGCATAACCATCACTTCCACTAGCAACGAAGAGTTTCACCCTCCGCCGTCAGAGGAGTTACAGCCGTTACGATGAAGGCATAACTCACCACACTAAGTCTCCTTATTGCAAAGACGAATAGGATAAAGAGGCAGCTGCCCCGTAGACGCGACAACTATCGACAAAGCCTTTAATAGCAAGCTCTTCTTCTACCTTTTATGTGTCCCCTTCGTGGCCGCAAAGTTAGCCCCTTTACCATAGCTGACCAGTGTCTATAAATGTGTGTATGTGTCAAGGAACAGGAGAGCGCGCGATCCAGGTAAAGAGAGAACCATTCTTAATAAACAGTGATTATAATAATAAGGCGACAGCACCTTCTAGGTACTCACACCTACCATTCGTACTCCGCCCATGACTCCCCCTTTCCTCAGGTCCGTTTCGTACAGGAGCTCGACGAACCTTAACTCATTGCTCATTCTTCACTCTTCGTGCTAGTCCTAGCCGCAGCATGGGCCTACGACAATTGCGATGAGGATGATGAGGACCTTGAGCTATTGGTGCTCGCGCGATATCCTGATGCTAATATTATTATTCCCCAAAAACGAACACAGAAGGGTCTTCGTCAGTGGACTACCGTCTTCAATCGTTTCTGCCTAGGGAGCTAAAAGCGGGAGAGATATACAGGAAGAAAGGGAAGTGAGAGAACGTTGTCCAACATCTGGCATCGCGCTATAAAGGAGGGGAACCGCGTGGGCGTTTGAGGACGTTAGATAATATTATTGAGAGACGAAGTATGGGATGCAAAATGAATAGGAAAACAGGGGTGAGCCAGTGCCGTACTACCCCAACCAAGATGTTGTGAAAGGGACCCGATAAAATAGGTGACATTCGAATTCATTTATGGGACAATACGTGCGGCAGACGCTGGCGCTGAGAACCGGGTCTGTCCTTTCGCTGGACTCTTCTGCGGAGCGATTCCAAGCAAAAGGACACCAAAGTTCTCCGTGGGAGTCGACGAAAGTAATAAAGATGGAAAGCCGCAATCGTGCCGATAGCAGTGCTGCTTCGACTGTTGCTACCGCCACTGCCGGCACAGTGCAAACTGAATGGGGCCACAAACGTGGGAAGCGGGCTGGCCATAATCGAATCAATAACAAGGCTCTCATTTCGAAGTTGGGGACATAGGGGAACTATCATCGCCATTACAGACAGGTATATATAGAACCGATACAGACAGAAAGGCCACTGCGTATAAGGGGCACTTGAAATCGTTAGCAGAATGAAAAGTTGTCATTTGTATTTACGAAGTTTTATAAAAACGCTATTAATGATGTGCCACAATAATGATTGTGAATAGTTTTAATTCTAGACCGACCATGAGTCAGGGCATTATTTGTAGGAGAGTACCGAAATGTATTCTTCTCGCGGACACGCATCGTGTATTTCTGCACGGTATAGTCAGTTCTTATTTATGCAAAGTACAATGATTTTACGTGAATATAAAGGTAACATCAATTGACAGCTTCCCTGCTTAAGGTTCTTATACCAAGACAGGGTGCTCTACCATATACAAATAGACGTGGACATTGTCTGTAAACAAAACTGACAATAGACATTTATACCGCGATATATATAATATAAACAGTCACGTTGGGGCTTTATCATCAAGAATAGATCGCAGACGGAGTTTTTGATACGTAGCTTTACAGTAAGCTTGATGCTGAAGGCTTAATGTATAGTTTCTCAAAAGCATTGTGCAAACTTTCCTAAAGATTGAATTTTAACCTCATGCTCATGTGTGAAAAGACGATAATGCTTTCCTTAGATTATGTGGAAGGCTTTCGCTACGTAGTTGAATAGGTGAAGCTTGTTTCTCTTAGCGTGATACGTTCGTTATATTGACCCCGAAACTAAGGCACATGGTTGCGTAAGCAAACGTATATAAGTTAATTTTATTTAACGAATACTTCGCGTCCTTATGTCTGAAAGGTCGAGCTTTCTCAGTTCATTCTCCTAGCAGTTGGCTCGACCACGTCTCGTCCGGCATGTCACATACCGAAAA
The DNA here is from genome assembly GCF_002532875.2 of Varroa jacobsoni. Classification (NCBI taxonomy): domain Eukaryota; kingdom Metazoa; phylum Arthropoda; class Arachnida; order Mesostigmata; family Varroidae; genus Varroa; species Varroa jacobsoni. Next base: position 28,447 of record NW_019214511.1, read on the forward strand.
ATTCCGAAAAAGATCAGGAGTGCGATTAAAGATTGCAACGCTTATGGTTTAAGATTGTGCCGAACGCGGTGGTCCACAACGAGACAATTTTCAACCCGTTGCCATCTCTATCAAATCAACCGGCCAACGTTTTCATTATAACATTACGATCTTGTTATTAACTAACATCACGAGTCTCTCATTCCGCTTAAGTGCTTGATGCGATTTTTTCGCAAGCTCTTCTTCTCGCCACGATATCCAATCGTATCTTATCAATGGTCTTCAATAGTTTCAATATGAACTGGGCAAAGCCCTGTAAGCATAACCAATCGTATTTTAGGTGTATTAGATAACCACTGAATGTAAGCCAAATCTGCTACTGAACTAATTCATTCGTGATTTTATAGCGAGCACAATCTGGCTGAACGAGCCATACGGCAGCACAAGAGGGGGTGCCTGAATCCAGATCTTTTCTCATGAGCTGTTTCTAGGTACTTACATGAAGTCAAATATGTCTATGAAATGTTTTGCATGTTCTAGAAGTGTCGTTCTTAACAGTACTTTTTTACACAACCACAGCTTTAACACGAGCCCCTAAACCACTTATTTTCAAAATGTTTATTAATTTGTAAGTTTTTCATAATAACCATGCGTTACATGATATTGACAAAGGCGTTGCCCGAATACACTACATACAAAAGGTTCTAGCTTAACTAAAATTTAGGATAATAGTAGACTAAAGATCCTAACATGAAAGGGATCAGGCAGTTAACGAAAACAAGGGCCCTAGGAAGTCTCAAAAACACTAACCGTTGAAGCTTATTGGGACGATTCGATTAGCAACTTACATTCTGCTCCTCGAAACGGTCTCTACTTTTAAATAAAAATTTATCAAAAATATTTTTTGGATGGTTTTGTTGAACTTTTAAGTTCGTTTAGTGTAAACTCTACTGAGGATCTTTCTGTTTGGCCCCTAAAAAATTTCCAATATGGAGCCGCATAACGTGGCAATAAAGCCAATCGTCAAGTTCAGACAAAAAAGATATTTCCAAATTTCGGTGAGAGGTTCATTCTTCATGAATACATTGAATAACAGCTTGGTTCAGGTGGCGAAAATAATAGGCTTTTTTTTTTATCATGATGAGCTTGTTGCTTGGTTCTAGAAAGAACCCCGCTTTTTTCTGGTATCCAGAATAGCAAGATGGCGCATGCCCACACCGACAAGCAGTTTGTCAATGTTTAGGCTAAGGTCGGCGCCTCCTCAGTGTACAACAGGAAAATCATAGCACAGTTTGGTCCAATTCTACAGAATGATTTTACAGAAGGGTACAGGCGTGGAATAAGCAATTACATTGTATTAAAGGACTTTTTATTTTAACTCCGCCAGCGCCCTAAGAAAACGAATTACAGCCATAGCATCGTGTGTTAAAGACAAGGTATTATGATTTTTTGATCAAGGCTAGGTTCTAATTGCCCGTGGATCACTAAACGACGAGTTCAGGTAATTGACATTGAAAGAGGAACCATTTATGGCCCACTGCAACACCGTAGCAGGGAAGCTGACCGACTGGAGAAAAAAGAAATGATAACGACACTGATGCATGAATAAGGAACAAGCCACCCATATAATAGGCTAATTAAGAAGTTTAAACTTTAACGTGACAAAAATAAATTCTGATTTAAAATCGTAGTCACAAATACTGCATTAGATTGACCATCTACAGTGGTCGCTATATAAGCCTGAGGTATCCAGATCAAATCTGATAAACCTAGATTAATATGATAAGGCTGTCACGGAACACCTGAGTACAGAATGCCGTGTTCAATACCGGCAAATGCAAATTCTTTCCTTAGTTTAAAAAGATCGCTCTTTTTTATGCCCGATCAATATTACAATAGAAAAAATACGATAAGCATATAGCGCACCTCATTTGATAAATAGCTAACCAAGTTACATACTTATTTAAGTTGGAATCAGACATATAAACTGTATTCGGGACTATCACTGAAGAGCACGTCATAGACATATCTTAAAATTCATTAGATTCGTTATATATAACGGTATTATCTATAATTGTTATTATTATTATTATTATTATTATTATTATTATTACAAAATATTATTATAATAAGATAATATATAATAAAAATAAGATATTACAAAAATACAATGCCAAAATACGTCATCTACAAGTGTCACAAGTTACAGTTGTTGCTTTGCAATAATTTGCTTAGAATTTTAAATTCGCCTAATCCAATTCGCTTGAGAGTAATATGATTTGTCCTGGTATACAGTACTCGTATGCTTGTATTTGTGATGGGAACACGGCTGATCTAGCTCTTTGTTGTAGTCATGGCGCAGAGTCGCACTCTCGAGGCGTGTGACAAATATATATATAACATCTTCTCCTAACTTCTGCAGATTTTCTCATCTTTTGAATTTCATAAAGCTCTCGCATCTTCAAAAAACGCTATTCATTTTATGACATAATCATCTTCTTTGTGGCGTGTGAGCTCGCTTGCCGCGTTAAGTCGACCTCCTAGCTAACTAGATCAGTAGCTACTTGCTCAGTCTGGAACGAATTATGCCAGTGTGGGAAACTCCGCGCCTGGATCAGGACAACACTGTCGAACACTGAACCGTGTATCGCCCAGTCTTCTGTGCCTATAACTGAACTGGTCTGGCCGCCTCGTCGCATATTACCATAAGCATCAACCTATGTAAAAATACAGTAAATAAACGGAGATGTGTCTTGGCCTGCGTATTAACTAAACACCGGCGAAAGGTAGCAACAATAGAAGCGTACACGGTTCATAAAGAATGCATGCTATTCAGAAATTACTCTGTCATTGTTTTCGTTTTTGATTGGGTAGGATTAGCTAAGCCGTAAAAAATAAGGATACAAATATATATAAAAATCGACAAAGCCTGATGTATTTCTGATCGTTGTTCATGGTATAAAATATGTACATTACAATTATATACTGTTTCACACGTTCTGCTCAATAAAAACAAACTTGGAGTAACTGTTATATGTAATCTACAGGTGCCTAAAAACGCTGTAGTATAATGCCGGCTAGACAACAGAAGTCCTCTGTTAGATCCGTGTTAGGTCAAGGTGAGTACAGGTTAGTGTCAGCAGCCATAAGTTTCGAGCCAATTCAAATTGATATGTAAAGACTCGTCCTGCGAACGGTTTCTGCATAGGGCAGTCGGCTGTCATTGATTCATCAACTAACTTCAAATGGTCTTTCCTTTTCGGTCTCACCCCAATCGAACTAACCCAGATCTCGAGCATTAATTGAAAAGCAGGGCTTTGAGCTCAATACTGACAGTGTTACGTGACTTACGAAAGAACTACCAACGCAACTTACAACTATGTACCCTTAATACTTCATTATGGCATTATTATTATCCCCTTTGACAAGCTCAAAGCATGGCGATAGACTTATCACCGCACAATTTTCACAATGTGCAGTAGACACCGCTGGGAAACCCGAGTGAAGGCTTACATGTACGTCGGCACTGATTGTACTGTTACCCAATCAGTGTCTCTCTGATTGTTAGATGCTTCATTTTGAATTACTCACTAGATATCATCTCACATCTCGTTAAATAACGGCTACATTAGCGTCTTGTCTAAGTGATCTAGTTCCAGTAATTTGATTTGCATCATACCCGTTAGAGCTCAAGGTGGACAAATGTGCACGCCGACAGGTGACGTTCTCCAATGAAGGCAAAAGCTTCTCAATTATCCTTTCGAAAAAATGTTCGAGAAAATGAGGGCAAAGTCTTAAGTCTGTTTGTTTGGAATAGTTGGTTCCGAGCACCCGAACTAAACAAAGTACTTGGCCGATAACGACAACAAGAGCTCGTGAATTCGGCTGTAACATTCCCCTTTGTGTCAGGACACACGCTATCAAACATAACGTCGACAAGAAACTGAATTTAACTCTAGTTTACAATAGCGGATCAACTAACCGAATCGATAGATTGGCCATGAAGTTTGCGGTCTTTCTCATCGACAAACAAAATCGGATCAGTTGGTGTTCCAGAACGTTCGTTCTTTCTTTTGGCCCCGCCCCTTTTCCTTCTTTTAACTTAACACCTTCTGCGGTCGTTTTCCCCGCTGTGTTCCCTCTGCACATTTCATTGGTCTCGCTGTCAGTCGTTTTTTCACGTTCTCAGTTCCTTTTTCTGTTCACCAACGTGGAAACCATGTGGAACATGTTAAACACTTTGGAGCAGAGCGATAAAAGCGATTTCGCCTTCATCATTGTTCATTTTTCCTTCATTTGAACATTTGTGCAAACGCAATGGGCAGGCGGGGCAGACGTCCAGGCTGAAGCACAAAGGTTTTTCTCTGCTGCTGTCGGCGTCGTCGTTGCAGGAGCTGATGGTTTCGCTTATGTGTCTCGCTATCAAAACATGCGACGACACAGAGGTAAATAGATCGAAAATCGTAGAGAAAAGAATTCGGCCTAGGAAACGATATGGTATTCGAATTTCTTGCCACTCACGCCGGCAGCGAGGGTGCTCGTTGCATATACATCGAGCCGCTGCTGGTGTATGTACAAGGTGTAAACTCTTTGCCGCGGATCCTGCTAGGTAGCAGCTCTGGGACCTATGACTATTGGAAAGGACGTTCAACGTTCAAGAGCCACACCCCTCGCAGTACCGAGTAAGAAATTGTGCCGCTGTGGGCAAATGAGTCGGGTACGCTAACCCCTCTTCTTGTTCAATGGCCTTTTCCTTCTCTCCCTCCATTTCTCTCTCTCCCCGCGTCTCCTTATTTTCGCTCTGACGCGTTGGCCGCTCACTCCGTCCGCCAGGTGTCAGGTAAAATGTAAAAGGCTGTGAAGGAGTCGTGGTGGCGGAATTGGTGCTGCGAGGTGTCTGACAACCCCGCGTACTCCTCTAAGGTTCGACCATTGGCGTTTCGAGCAAAGCTACCTGGAGGAAGAGGGCTGGGTAGACAGGGATGGTCGCTGGGCAGACGCCAGCCCCACTCTCTTAGTAAAGCACGAAAAAACGGTTTGAAAGAGAACGGCTGCATTATTGAGGCAAGTGTTCGATGGGGCGAAAAATAGGTGAGCGAGGTGCTGGCAGCAGCCGCGACAGAAGAGGCTGCAGTGGAAAGGGAAAAAGCAATGCAAAAGCAAAGAAAAAATGTAGCTCGACAAAGGAAGGAAAAGGAAACTGAGGAAGCAAATGATTGGCGATTGATTTTCTGATTGCGCTGTTACCGGCGCCATTCGCAGATTCACAGGGCAGCAGCAAGGGTAGAAGTAGATGCAGCAGAAAAAAGGAAAGAAAAAGAGTCTTCTTTTTTACAGGGAAGAAAGCGAGAGATGTTGGTTTGGGGCGACAGGAACAAACGGGAAAAATACCGTGAAAATGTCTGTATAAAAGAGGGGGGACTGAGAAGAGATACAGCGGTATAGATAGCGGCTCGGGCTACGGAGTTGCACCATATTTTGGCAGGGTGCGGCGTTAAAGGAGGTATACAATCTGGTATAGGCGAAAAATGTTTGAAGTAAGTTAAGAGTAACGTGTGGATGGGTCAAATCTCCACTGAAGTTCAAAACTGCACAATAAAAGAATCAAATATTGGTATATGAAAGCATTCATATACTTTATGGTAGAGAAATGAGGAGTTCTATAGCAAAAGAATGAAAAACCTCTGAATATCAGAAAACGCCATTAATTTATAATGTTTAGACATATTTTCTATCCCCTCGCATACACTTCGTTCATTGAGCAACGTGCAATATAAAACTATCATGCATATATTTAGAAAAGCAACATTAGTCCAATTAAAGTGCATATAAGATTAGACTTATTGGGAACAATCTAATCATTTGTCCTTGATGAAGGAATGACTGTCCTTGATGTTTTAATTTAATACTGTTATTAAAATGAAAACTCGCACCACTGACGCATGCACAAATGGCGCATAAGACTACACCAGAGCAAATATAAGGAAGGTTATAGTTTGTTACCGTCTTGCATATGTAAAGCGACAATAACATGACGATCCGGTGGGTTTCGCTCAAATATATTACAGAAGATGCGCTGCGAAGGTGGTATTGACTTCCATAGTTTTTCAGCCAATCGATAAAGAAAATCAGATCGTAAAAAAAAGATCGTTTATCCATCAGCAATATCAGAAGCTTCTATCGTTGAGGTTCAAGACCTTCTATTCAAAGCGGAAACGTTTTTTGTCAAATGTCGGCGACCCGATATATGTCGAAAAGTAGTGTGCCAATCGTTAGATAACTAGACCAACTAAACACACCGCCGTTCACAAAACAATACTTGTCCGTGGAGATAAGGAAGACAACTTGTAAATATTTCTTTGCTGTTGTAGAAACGCACTTCGTTTATTTTATGAGATTATTATATTAGTTAAAAAAATTTGAGAACAAATTGAAAGCGTAACTACTTTCGAGTCAAACAATTGCGTCAAATATATTATGCCCTTTAATCCTGACAACAAACGAACAAATCTCCAGTGAGTACCTTACTGGAAGTATTTTCAATATTTTTGTTACCTAAAACTGGCTCAGCAATTGCTCTTCGCTAGGAACGAATGCCACTTCTCATGCAAATCTATTCGGTAGCGCGCAGCTCAAATTAAAAGGTAAAAAGGACTACAAAAGATACGAGAACTGCTGCAGTCTAGGTCTTTTTGTAACCAATTATGATTTGGTTGATAAGCACCATGCGCATCAATCTAGATTTCACTAATTATAGGAAACGATTTTCAGTACCGGCTATTCGAGGTCAGAGCGATGTCTCAAAGAGCCACCTTTTCTGAAGCCAAATTTTCAACGGGAGGTGTGGTATAAATGCCTAAAGAGCTTTTTTATTACGTTGCCATGGTAACTATAAACATGCGGCCATCGTTGGTTCAAATTTCAGCCTTGGTAAATGGTTGCCATAGGTACTTTTATAGGTTTGTTGGAGAAACCCTATCAGCAAGACCCAAATTCCACCAAGACTCACCTCAGCCATAGTACGAGCAAATCCTTGCTGCTATGTTACGCAGTATAATAGCTGAAGGTGCTAAAAAAAGGTTGGTATAGTGGACAATATGTTTATTGTAGACAGTTTATAGGCAGTTTCATGAAGTTTTCCCTCCAAAAAATTCGCTTTGCGGAATAGCTCTTAGCTGCAGAAGTCACGTTGCTTGTCCACTGCTCGATAGGATAAAAATAAAATCAATAAGATAAAAAGCATCATATTTTTCTTTCAAGTTTGTTTTTCAGATTATCACACAAATACGCGAAAAGTAAAATAAAAATACAAAGGTAAATAGATCTTTACTGCTTTTTAATATGACCTGCGCCTCTGGAACATAAGTAATACATGAACTAGATAATCTAAGAAAAGTCAACGGAATTCAACTGTTCAGAGTAGTGCAGCTTGTTCGTCCATATACCCACGATAGTGAAAGATATGGTTTTCCATTAAAACCAACACAAATCAAAAACAATAGTTTCAATATTTCTGTATAGTAGCGCAACTTAGCTTGTACCCACGGAGCGTGTTGGCGTCGCTCGAACGCTCTATTGCTTGTTGATAACGGAAAGTCGCCAGTTGAGCGAGTCCTAGTTTTTTAAAACATTATACAGTTGTAGGAGGCTCTATTCTTATAGAGCTGAATAAAGAAAGGATATGTAGAGAAAGTGTAGAAGGTAAGTTCTGCGGAGTTCAGACAGCTGTGGACAACAAGCAGTTTTCTATTCTGAATAGGTCAGTCATGCAAACTATTGCGAAAATATTGCAATGTTCTAACAAATACGCTATATTAGAAAGACATCTTGTTTGTATTCTTTTATATCTCTTCCTAATCAGTACTTTTAAAACCTACCTGCAAACAATTTTTCTTGCCGTACAATGTACCTTGATAATAGGCGTTTATAATGCAAATGTCTACCGTGTTATCGAAGCCACAATGAAAACGAAATCAACTGCTAGTCCTGTTCAATGCCAACAAGTTCTTCTACGAGAAATAAAAACATTATTATTACTACCACTATTATCGTTATTTTTAACTACTTAGCGGCCTTTCATTTTATTACTGCTGCAATCATTTCTCTTTATTATACCTTTGCCTAATCTACCATAAACACGACAACAAGCACACTAGTTGATATGTTTATATGTATCAAGAAATGTATTTTAAATCAATGGTACAATTATACAAGTGCACGGTTTCGTCTACACAACTACAGTTCGCGCATTTGGTTGGAAGTATCTTACTTCCATCTTCAACATACACAGTGAAATTAGCTTTATGTCTGCAGCAGCAGCTTTTGCAATGTTAATGGCGGATACATTTTTTCTATCTGTACATCTGCATCGATTCGACACTTTTCGCCACCACTTCATTATTTCCTTTCATTAGTTTCATTATTTCATCGTTCATTTTTAGTGATCATCTCTCCTTACGGGTGCTCTGTCAAGCTTCCATTTATTACCATCCATCCATCCACCAAAGTCCACATTTTTTTGACCATTCATTTGTTTGCCGTTACCAGAAGCAGCAGCGGCCACCGCAGCAAAACCGTTTTTTGTATCATTATCATCGTTATTATAATTATTAGCATTGTTTTATTATAATTGTTATTATTATCGCTTATTCGTACGTCCTTTGCTCCATCTCTCCCGTTTCCTTTGCTTACATCGCCACCATTACCACAGGTCCCCCCTTTTTTCCCGGGTTGCAAAAAACAGCTTAACTCGAAGCCAGCCAATCCAAATCTAACCGCCTGCTTCTCTAACTTGCTAACCACGCAGCAAATGTGTTCACAATCACGTTCAGTCTAATACGATACACTCGTTTTACTTTTCCTTCTATTTTGCCCCTGCTTTCTATTTTTCTAAGTCGCTTCCCGATATATAATTAAAACTTTACTTAATCACACATGCTGTGTGATATATAATTGTATATATATATATTTTGTATATATATATATATATATATATATATATATATAACTATCTGCCATCATGTCTTTCTTTCTCCCTTCTCTCTCTCGATGTGTGATGATCTCTTGCATTTTTTTCTTGTAGCTAGCTATCAGTTTTCATGTATAGCTGCTATTATTATTAACCATACTATAGTAGATCAACAATTTTTCACTGGACAAACAACGGCGAAAACGACGACAATCAGACTAAACGGCAAGCATATTACCGCACAGAGCTCAAAAACACAAAAGAAAAGTAGTCAAAAACGACACAAGCAAAAACCTACGATATGCCAGTAATGGACATGTACACAAACAAAAAGGTAAACATGATCTTAACAATGAAACTCATTATGTGTAAACCTCTATTGGTTGGAGGTGTTCTCTGCGCACGGGCGACTGTTTTTCTGTGAATGTGTTTAATGTATCTCTTGTGTGCAGATATGTACGAGTATCCGAATATGTAAAAAAGATCGTTGAGGAACTCTTTCGTCGCAGGATACGAGAATATAAACAATTATTATAATTCTTTGTTGTTTGTACCTCAATGAATTCTAGTAGGTTTTTTGAATTCAAGTGATTTTTAATTACAAAGAACTGACGAGAATGGCTGAGACTGATGATTGACTAATGAATAAAACAGCAATGATAGCACAATATTTGATCAATTAATCAACTCGTATTCAATTGATATCGTCGTTTGACGCAACTGTTCCGAATTAGATAAATCTTGTAACGCTTGTCGATCGATCAGCCTGAACAGTTATTCTGATGATCACACACGATTATGGCTAAGCTGTGTTTCGTCTGATTTGTCTCTTCGAAATAAATTTTTTTCTTAAAGTTGCTCGCTGCCTTTCTCTCTTCCTGTCAGTCTGATGACAATACACCGAAAAATGCTATCGTGATGACATTTTGTTACGGTGTCTGCATTAGAACAGTATATTTGTGGATTTTTTCGATTTTGTATGTCTCATTATGCTAACTATTGTCGCCCTCGTTGTCCCACTTTGTGGCGTTACGTTACTCGTTTGTATTCATATGTAATGAGCTTATGCATTTTTTTACCTTTCTTGTGCATTTAATTATCCTCGTTTCGTTACCGTCATCCCTGAGAATTGTTACGCTCCCCTCGAGCCACGAGCCAATCACATAATTACTATATTAAACCACTATTATGATTCTTATCATTGCTGATATTATTGTTTCATTCTATCCATATTATTATTATCATTACTATTATTGTCGTCGATAAATATTGGCTTGTTGGTTTTGTTTCACTGGTCGTCAACAAAAATCTACGTGTCTTCTTTGCCTTTCCATTTCCCAGTCCAGTCTTGCCAATGTCATCAAACGAGAAACATTTTACCTATTTTTGCCGTTCGATAAGGCGACCACGACCACCTATGCCCCAAATAACTCTGTGTCCACGTTGGTTCACGTACTTCGTTTCTATATAATAATATTACTACGACTTATCCGCTAACTCTACGTATCATAAAGTTATTCAAAGTTTACGCACAATTCTAAACAAATTCAAAACTATGCAGACGATTTTATACAGAACACGGCGGGGTTTTCCGCGTGATTTTGGTTTTCTGTCGCTCTATTTGTTTTTGTCTGTCTGTTTATCCGTTTGTTTGCCTGGTCGCGTAACTCTGTGTGTATGAGTGTGATAATGCATGTTATACGTATCTCTATGTCAAGGTGAACGTGCATTGTTGGTTCGGTTGTATACGTTGTCATTGATCGATTTCAAAATGTCCAGAACCCAAACAGCATAGAATAGACTCAAACTGAATAGCGTGACGCGTATAATCTAGGTTTGTTTTCTCAACCTCTAGAGTAGAATTATAATAATTTTAGGCTTATTACGGATGCTCTATATGCATGTATTTTGTTAGGTGTCTACCCTCTTCTCGTGTGGTTGTGGAAAGCGTCTAACGCAAATTTGCCAGTTTCAGCTTTTTGCTGTCAGCTGTTTTGCGTGCGGCCAGGCTGCCTGCCCTATTTTCTATGAGCGGTAAACGTAGAATTATAATTGTTGCCAGTCGTATACCGTTTACTGAAACTCGAACGTGGCTGCGTCAGGATGTACCGCTAACCAATGCCTGTCGACTGCACAGCGATTGCATGACATTTCCCGTCGCCCTATTCGTGAAACCTGAAATCATATAGCACGTCAAGAGCACAATTATCATTACATTCGTTACTGATTGTTGAAGTTTACACTGAAGCATTGAAGACAACTTATAGGTATTTGTATTGTGAAAACGAAAACAGCGATTGCTCTTCAGTTGCCCAAACATAAATAACGACAACAGATAGCGACTACCCTAAAACGCCAGAGACGGCATGTTCTTCAGTGTTGTTGTATCTCTTCAAGGCAATCGTTTTACAACCGCATGTTAAACTAATTAAGAAATTAAATGAACATTTGAGATACAAGATGCTTAGAAAAACTAATGAACACCTACTTTCATTGGTCATTCTTCCGTTCTTCCCCAGGAACGACCTGACTGCCGCCAGCTGTTCCTGTGCTAATGGAAGCCCCAGGTAACGCACTGCCGGCACCACTCGAGATGTCGGCAGCGGGAACTCTTACTCCATTCGAGGTCGTATCCATCTGCTCACCTGCAAGTGCATCCGAACTACACCCTGTTTCGGTGCCGACTGCATTCGTTAACGGTGGTTGCTGAAAAAGAACACGAAAAATTAGTTTACCACCATCTTCTACACAAGCGTATTATTTAGGATAATAAACCGTAGATTTATCTAAATATGACTCAGTGTGGCCTGTAGAAACTATAGGGATTACAACATGAAAATCCAATTTTTTCCTAAGCGTTCATGTATCTTTCACAGTCTGCCTTTTTAATACAATTTTCTAATTAACAAGTACATGAATCTCTATCTAGTTCGACACATATACTATACAGCACTTTCTTGGTACCTTCGACGAATGGGCTTGAACATTAGGCTCCACAAACAGACAGCTGATCAAATTGCCATGATAAATGACTAATTAAAAGCGTCATTAGGTGACAAAGCTTTTGCCGTACCTGTCCATCAGTTTCCTTTAGCTCTCTAGCTGAATTGCTGCCACTGTCCGCTAGTCGACTATTAGCTCCTTCACTGTTGCCACTGTAGACGTTCCGGTTCATCGTATTGCCATCATTTACGCTTCTTTCAGCACCAACTGGTATTGTGTTTGCTGTGGTTTCTATTCTCTCTGTTGGTCCATCACCGGATATGCGCAGCCTTTTCGCCGGCGGTTGATCTCCTTCGTTGTCGTCCCGGAAGGTTTCGGACGTCACTACACAACTCGCGGCACTATCTGCCGTTGACCCGCTGGTGATGTTGGCAAGTGCCGCAATCTCTCCTTGTTCTTGCTGCTGCTCGTTGTTGGGTTCCGGGCTACTGCTGTCGATACAAGCAGCAGCAGCGGCACCGCCGCCGCCGCCACCACCACCGCCAGCACCGCCAACAGCTATTCGAAGAGTGGCGGTCGTCGTTGTAACAGTTGTACTCGCGGTTGTCGATGCTGGAGGAGTCTCATTTATGATAGCTTCTACTTTTGGTGAATGACTTGATCCGTCGCCCGTAGAATCACTGCTGCTCAGACTGTTCTCCGTCACACTGATAGCGTTCGGTGGTTCATCATCGCTATCTTCGTCCGGCTCGTAGTCGACGAGTTTTACTGAGGCATTGTTGTTATTATTATTGTTCATAGCCACATGCTGCTGCAATCGATGATTACTACCGCCCTGAAGAGTTAGTGCTCCACCATCACCGATGTTGAGTCTGCCGTTTCCATCATCGTCACCCGTGAGTGACTCATCGCCGCCACATTGTCCACCTGCGGCCGCTGCAATTCCACTACCGACCGTCGAGTTAGGCCCGCCAGCCGCCGTGGGGTCGTCATCTTCGCCGTCGTCTGCAGCGAACCATTTTTCTTCATCGTCATCAATTTGCCGTGGGTCGCGTTTGAAACGACTGCTACTGTGGAGCACCTGATCTGAAGTACCATGCTGTTGAAGCTGCTGTTGTTGAAGACCCGCTGCTGGCGGCAGAGAACTGCCATCTATTGATGGCACAACCTTCAGACCGTCCGCTCCTGTCCCCATTTTTAGTCCAGCACCTACACCGCGATTTCCCGCTGATGACTCGAGAGGGAGCGACGCTGTCGGCTCTTCAAACTTGGCTCGCAAAGCGCGGAACGTCGGTACGTAACTAATCGAGTCCAATTCCTAAAAGGTTCATGATTACATAAAGTTGGTCAGTCAGCCAGAAATGTAACAAATTACGGGTCAACGGCACATTATAATAAACTTACATATATAGATCTAGGTAAACGTTACACGCGGCATTTTTGGGCATAGATTTCCATCTAGGTTTAAGTACGGACATATACACGTTTTTGTTTCTTACCTTGGAAAAGTGCTCAACTGCATGAACACCAAGTAATGCAATATCTTCGGCCCGGATAAACTCGAACAGTTCGATAATGGCTGAGTCTAACAAATTATAACGACTGCTGTTGCGTTTGAGTGCATCAACTACAGGTCGTAGGAGGCAGTTAACGGCGATGTGTCTGTTATAAAAATCATCTTTCAAACCAACGATTCGACGGACAAACCTAACAATGAGAAAAATCCAAATAATATAACGTAACAGACATAATATTGTTATTACATCTATGAAGTTGACTAAATATGCAGTTAAAATGCGGCTCCGAAAATGCTGCTCGTCTCGACGTAGAATACAGCTTAGAAACTAGCAGCTTAAATTCAAGTTCGTGGGCAGACAAAGACCTTTGATATTGGTTACTCGTAGCAAAGGGTTCTAAATGAGTCTAAATAAAAGGATAAATGCCAAGGTCAAATCGAAGTGATAAGAAGCAAATAAGAGATATGGGCTTTTGTATTATCCAATACATATACTGAGCCACCTTATTTTCAATACCTATAGTGTGTCTATGAAGTTTCATCAGTAAATAACTTCCGCAACGAACAAAAACATTTTTAGTCTGCTAAGTCTTAGTCGGCGGCTTTCCTTGCATTATATGAGCTGTCATATCGCTCTAGATACCTACCGGAGAGCACATAGCGCAAGATGGAGATGTCTGGGGTATTTCATACAGTCCAGCACCCTTCGTAGTAAGTCCTTGTGCAATATGTAGTTTTTGATGTGATAGCCATGATGCTCAACGCAAAACGAGAGAAATTCAATTATGTGCGCAAGTAACGATGCACGACCTGCCGATAGCGGAAACCCTGGCGGTGGAGATCGATGTTGCTCGATAATTCGGTCAGTAAGGACATGCATTGAATATTTGTAGAACAGCCTGCATTACACAGATGAACGAATTACAAAGATCGTTGGCAATTTGAAAAAAAAAGTTAACAGCTATTGAAAACACTACAGAAGATGCTTTTTGTATGGATCAGCCTTACGCCGCTCCTTTCAGCGGCAAGCAGCATGTGCGGTCTAAAAAATCTCTGTATTTGAACGTGTCCCCGTTATGGTGCAGTGGTGACGTGTTTGCTTACCGAACTCGAGGACTCATGCGATGGTTTAAATTTAAAACTGGGCTAAAAAAAATTTAAACTGGCTAGACTGAGACACTATCTCGTGTTAAGAGGGACCACTCGGTTCAGCTAAAGCGTAATAACCGTACATACAGTCGATGCAGAACCCATGTCTGTCTGGTCGTGAAAATAAAATTTAAGAGACACTAACCCTAAAAATGAATTTTTGTTCTCGTTTGGAGCAAACGTCTCAGGATCAAGTAGCATACGAAGTATCCCGGCCAACTGTACAGCCACGCCCGTATCTGGTTGGGGATCTGCTAAGATCTGCCGAAGAATTATATCCATAAGCAGGCGTTCATTATCGCCACACGTCGTCTGGTACTGGTCTAAACAGTATTCCCGAACCTATCACAAAAAAAGCGCAAATACATAAAAATATAGCATGATGACTTAGTTCAATAAAGCCTTACATTTTCGCATCTAAATCAATCCATTCAAGTAACGATAAGTCAATAGTACGTATGTATATTAGAGAAAAAAATTTTGACACACAATGCTTTTTCAGACAAATGTAATGTTAGTAGTGGTCAAAATGTGCAAGCTAAAATGAAAGGGAACTGTATAATTCAAATTTACGTGTTTTTAGCTTTATTTACCATTGCTGTAGAGAAGTCAACGAGATAAGATAGGATGTCGATTGAAGCGGCCTTTATTGCTGCGTCCTCACTCTGAAGCGTCGCCTCCATCACCTATGATACAATTAGAAGTCCATTGTCAACGCTAGTCTTCGATGACACAGCTCTGCTGAGAAAAGGTTCTAAAATACATGGCTTCCAGCTTATGACGTCCCTCCGATTTTTTCTGCTCAAGATTTCTCAACAAATGAAAATCGCAAGTATCATAGATAAATTTGTTCTGAATTATTAGACCAATCCTGTGATAGACGATAGCTTTTACGTTTACAACGTTAGAAATCAAGAACAAAGTAATTACCTGTAGGATACCAAGTGCAAAAAGAGCCTTGAAGAATGGTTCCCTACATTGCGGCTGCAGCGTCTGCGAAAAATTGCAGAACTCTTTGAGGAATAGGACCAAATCTCTGCAACGAGTAACCAGAAATTCGTATTATTCTACTGCAAAAGCAACTCGTTCAGAGAATCATGGAATTGCAACTCTATCAAGAAGAAGTTTGCCATGTCGTTATTCATTCAAGATCAAACATCTTTTAGGAACTGTCTACCGGTCACGGCTAGAGACAATCATGTGAATGGAACTGACTTCAGTTAAGATTAACATGCGCTGCAAGCACGAAAGGAAGGACTAGGGAAGAAAAAACACTCATATGCTAACCGTTTTTGCTCCACCGATGTATCCTGTCGTAGCTGGCTGAATAACTGATCAAGAAAGTGCCGATCCTCCTGCAAGTATATAAAATATAATGTTTAGTGCAATTACGATTTAAAAAATTGACACAAATTCTATTTGTAATTGTTATTCTGCGTGATTTTTGCCTACTTTTCAGCTACAAACAGCTACACACACGTAGTTCTTTATATACATATTCTGAGGTATGAACAGCTTATAGAAATTTCAACTGGTCCGATGCATATGGCAGAGGTCACCATGCACAAAAGCGAATCTGTTGGGCCACTATCGAGTACCTATATTAAATTCAAGAATGAGGAATAAAACGGCAAATCTTTACTTTCTGTTTGTACTCGTTAGGAAAATAATTTAGTAAAATTGCTACCTGTAGCATCGAGACGATGTCGGCCTTATTGAAGAATACGAAACTGCTCAGACATGACAGCATATTCTCCTCGAAGATTGATGGTGTAGGTAAGACTACTTCTTGGATATACTGAACACGGTACGTTTGATGAATCTTGGCGGTCAGTTCCGGATCCGAGAACGGAATCACCTGCAAGTTGAAGAAATGTGACAAAGGCACACGTCAAATATAGATCGTTAAACCTTCAAAGTCGACATAAAACTATGAGCCCTTTAAGACGCTAAATACTACAGCAGTAAAAATTAATTTTATTTCATCTTATTTATCCTGGCGCCTACGACAAACCCCTAGTATCTGTAGTGAAAATAGAATGAAGGAAAATGAAGAAATTACCTGATGGAAAGTGGCTCTTGCACTGAGGTACTCGCGGTGCCGTGCACGCGGTTTGTTCGGTTCGTATTCAAGGACACCCACAACCTGAAATGAGATAAGGATCCAAAAAGATCTCTTGATAAAAGCCATTGTCTGTACGAGCCGATTTGATATTACGCGGTAGTGTCCTTCGTTATTTGGCTGACAGTCATCGCAATTCTAAACGATGTATTGAATGGAAGAACATAAAAAGGATACAGTAGAGCGCTTATAACAACAGGTTAATAAAAAAATAGACAACGCACCTGCATTATGTTTTCCTCTGTAAACATGACATCTAACAGTGCGTTTTTGTTGAGCAGCAGAATCGACTTGAATATATTATAGAGTGTATGGAGCGATTCGAGGTCCTCGAGATCTTCAGCCACGGCGAACACATCGAGCAATTTCGTGATGTAGTCGTCCGCCTCGATAGCGGATGCCACACTGTCCCGGCGCATGGGGAATGGTAAGCATTCCTATAAGTATAAATGACAAAAGATGATGTTACAAGCGCTACCAGCTTATTTATGTAATTTACGTGATTTACCTTGTTGTTTCAAAATTCGGTTAATCTAGCTACAAGGCTTGTCTTCAAAAAAAGGTTTAGGGTCGATACGAGCATCTTTAGGATGTGGCAATTTTAAAACTATTCGCTCGCTAACATATTTTACATTGTATTACAACAGCTGTAACAACGAGAGCCGATATATGTACCTGAAGAATCTTAGCAATTTCGCCGAGGTGCGCAATCTCTGCGGCTGGAAGCATCATCGCACGTGAATTCGAGTTAAGTCCGCCAAGTGTTGCTTGCCCATCGGGACATTCATCTTCGCTTTCGACCACCTCTTGAGTAATGTCGACTGAAGGATCCCGTCCCTGTATCTGCCCAGCCATAAAGACGCAGAGACGAGTGTCAGCTCACCGTTTATATATATTACAATGTCAATCGGAACTACTAGCTTTCGGCAACGACAACAAATCCATTTTGTATTTAGATATGATAGACTTGCCTTACTTAGAAGCTACACTTCATATTGACCAGAATCAGCGAGTGAAGCCTCAGTTCGTGGGGCAGTTTTTATGCATATGGTCTTATAATGACAATACATTGGCAGAAACAGCGATCCAAAAAGCAATTTCTGCATATGTTTCTGTTTCTGTAAGGTTATTATATTTCAAATCGCCCTCGTAATTGTTAAGTTGCAAGGCTTTTTGCCTTAATACGTATCTGTAGCTTACA
The DNA here is from genome assembly GCF_002532875.2 of Varroa jacobsoni. Classification (NCBI taxonomy): domain Eukaryota; kingdom Metazoa; phylum Arthropoda; class Arachnida; order Mesostigmata; family Varroidae; genus Varroa; species Varroa jacobsoni. Next base: position 46,325 of record NW_019214511.1, read on the forward strand.
GACAAGCATTACGAAACTTCGCAATGTAAACGCAGGTATTTTTGAAAAGTAACGCTTCGAAGCCACATTTAGAACTAAACAACACTCTATTTTTGAGCTCTTTGTCGTCTCACCTGGCAGATCGTTTTCCAAATATCGTCGCATCCTGCGCGCTCCTGGAAGCTTAAAGCAAGGTCATAGTTGTCTCCTTCAGACCACACAATCAGAGTCCCTTGCTGCCGCTGGTACGCAGTTTCCGCTTGCACCTTTGACTCGAGAAGGAGAGAACCTGTGCATGCGTACATTCACATTAACTTCGTCAGCAATCATAGCCGTTACCCTCGAAAACAGCAGCCTATTTTCACCCAGGTCTATAGGAAAAAAATGCTTAAAATACAATGATAATTCTACTCTCTTAGTTTCCTGGATATCATTGAATAGCTCCTGCAAATAGTTTTTTAAGTTAATCAACCTGATATGTCAAATGGGTGATCACTCCTTAAAATAGCTCAAAAAAACATGTGAAATATTTTCCATTCACCACGCACTCACCATCAATTTCGGCACGAACAACAAGCGAGATGCCTCCAAGGGATTCGACGAAGGGCGAGCTCACATATCCCGTACCCTTGTCGTCCCACTGTCGTTCCGCGTTTAGCAAATAGAGCTTCACTCGTCGCCGTACAGATTGCTCAGTTGATTGTGTCCCAGCTTGGCCGCCCACCTGGTTCGTTCCACTTGCAGCATTATTTACGCCGCCACTTTGTGTACTACCACCACCGTTTCCCAGATTATCGCCCTGTCCTGCTGTCGCACCGCCATCTGAACCTTCATTGACACCTACTCCTACGCCACCTTGTCCTTCTTGGTTCACATCGGTCGCGTTGTCGCATACAGCTGCAGAACTTTCACCGCCTGAAACGCCTGAAGTTTCGGCTCCCGCCGTTGTCGCGGGAGATGCCACGTTTTCAGCGTCCGTGGCTAGTGGCACGGTGGCTACAGCAGAGCCAACACTAAGGGACGCCCCAGTGTTACCTCGGCTAGAGCCTGCTCCAGCTGATTCATCAGCTTCCACACATCCACCCACAACCTTAACGGTACAGCCAACTGCCACAGAAACAATTGTTGAAGAAGCGCTCGTTCCGCCAGCCACACTGGAACCACTGCACTCTGAAGCATTATCCCGTTGCTGCTGCTGTTGTTGTTGGCCTTTTGGGCTACTATTTTCCTGGTCACCCGTGCTGCCTGTTGAGTCCCCACTGTCCTGAGCACCTCTCTCGGCTTTTGCTATCGTTGGTGCAGTTGATACTGTTGTTGTAGTGGTCACGGTTGTGGCTGTAGCTGTTTCTGTTAATGTTGCCGCTGGTGTTAATTCTGCTGGGGTGGTGGAGGATCTAGATCCCGTTGACTCGCCTGCTGCTGAAGTAGCCCCCGCAACTCCTGTGGCTGTTAAGCTCGCGATCGCTGTTCGAGAAGACGTTCCAGAAGTTCTGTCCTGATAGCCTGGGCTAGTACTGTTGTCTTTTGTCGTAGGGTGTTCGCCTACCGGGGACGTTGTTTGGCCATTACTGCCACCACCTGTAGTGCCGCCCTCGTCGGGCGCCGCTACGACACCCGACATTACGGCAGGCGCCGCCTGATTCTGGCGTTGTTCGATGTCGCGTAAGTGTACCTTATGACGAAAATACAATCGATGTTATCACGTTCGGCATGAAAAACTGCCCCGCGAAAACTCACCGACAAACTTCTGTAACTAGAGTTTACTCAGCGCTTCTTCAGTATTCTGGAAAATTGCGTCAGACAAGAAGGCAGAAGAAAACGATTAAGAACTAGATTAGAATAGAGAAGTTTTGCATATATAGATAGCAAACTTACGGTCTGGCTTAACAGTTCACGATTTCTTGCTATTGTAAAATTAAAGAGAGGTGTTCCTTAGACAAATATCAGGTATACTTTGCTTCGAGAATAGAATATAAACACAGCGAAGAATATATATATGAATGAAAATATACCGGGAAATCTTGTTAGATAAACAGAGATCAGCTTATCCACGAACTGCTAAATAGCAAGTGGTATTTCATTGTTGTTTTAAAAACTGTTTTAAAGATTTCCATTTTTGGCATTATGTGTAGTTAGACACCAATGAGATATAAAAACTCATATACGTGAATCTCTCAAAATACTTTTAACTTTAAGAACAATGTCACTGATACGTTTAAACATTGAAATAAGCAATTGAAAGCGTGTGATCTCATCGAAACTCTTCCGCTTGAACAAATATCATCTCAGATGTCAAGACGCCGGAAGTAATACTGCATATCGAACACAATGAAAATTCCCATGATCAACAACTAAGGCACATCGCAGAAGTTTCTGAATCGTGTAAGACGGCTTTGATTTGATTTTCTTAAAAACACCAACACAGCACCACCCCAGATTCCTCATCACTTCTAACTGATATTTTGTTCGTAGGAGGCGTAGCAAATGTCAAAATACTGGCTACATTAGCTAATAGGCCAACGAGAATGTAAAGTGAAATCACCCAATACAAAATCAGACGGAGAAAAAAAGACTAATATATCAATTGTTTCCCTTTACTCTTTATTTTCCAGGACCAAAATACCAACAGTATTGCGAAACGCATAAACCCAGTATTACATCGAGCATATCTAAGTAGGACATGATAAACCCTACCAAGTTTTCAAGGCGAATTCCTATCACACATGAAGCGACCTGCACATTTTTGGAAGGAAACGCTAAAAATCTTAAAACTGCACTAGCTTAATAACTCTTACGCCTTTGTCAACATAACTAACTGTTAGGTAAGCTATTTTTAAACGATATAAATAAATAAATATTCCAAGTTTTACTTCCTCCTTAGTTAAACATTGCTTCGGATGGCTAGCCCCTTCCAGCACGAGACGAAGTGTGTCTACACCTAGTTTCGAAAATAGGCCGCCATGTGTATCTAGGTTTAGTAGGTAAACACCTTATCATTGCAGCATTACTGGAACAAACTTATTTTGGACTACAGCATCTACACTGCGAACGAAAAGAACTGTCCAAAATGATTATAATTGAGACCGGGGAAAAAGTGAATAAAATTCTGGTCCTACACTTTTTTCCGCATGGACCCATGTAGAGTTGTTATAGTTGCACGTACCTATAACCACACATACTCGTACGTAGAAATTCTGCTAATATTGCAATGGGAAGGGTGTCTACGTAGGGCCACAAGAAGCAATGGTAGGAAAACGGCCTTTTCAATTTCTCTAAACTGTTAGGTGCACTTTTCTTTTTTAGTATCTCAACAGCATTATAGTCGCGACATAAAGTTTTTAGAATTACCATAATGAATATAGTCGCGGTGACCTGCGATAGTACCTCAGTAGTATACTGCTCTTATCTAAAAGACGATGTATCAATCTGGCATAAATGAATGGGATTATCCCTAGGTATTAGTTGTCTATTACACAGAAAAGACAATTATTAGGTTGTAAGTATTAATCACAAGGATCGGTGAGATCCCCTGACAAAACAGAAGACACCTACTTCAATATGCTTTTTTGAAAAGCCTTTAGAAGGAACCCGATAGATCGTCTTTTTTCTAACTCACATGTATATAACGTATATACGTGTGACATAACACTATATATATATATATGTGCTACTTGCAAGAATATAGATAATAAGATCATCAATAAGACCATGAAAAGTTGGTAAAGAAAACACTGGATAGTATTTCGGCTTGCAACGCACCCTAGCAGTAGTCACATTCTGCTGAAGTGCCATTATAAAGCTTTTTTAGCTCAATACATAATACAATAACAATAAAGCACGAACTTTGACAAGATGATTACAAATTTATAATATACGGGCACGAATTCTGGTGCAACTGATTTCGCATTCAGTCATGTTTTGGTGCTCGCCTAATTTTTATGCATATCTACGTAGTTATCGGCAAGATTTGACACGGTTTCAGTCATGCACAGCAACGAGCACTTGATTGCTAATTATTTCATCTTGCATACGATACCAAGGGGGCTACCCATGGTTTATGCTCAACGCAGACGATTGACGTTATTCCAAGCTTGTTCGTTATGACTCATAGAGTCCAAGACCGCTCTTGACAATACATGCACTTCATGTGGGAAATCAATGAATGAATACATCCTTAGGATGTAGCAAAGTGGTTCTGGTAGGCGTTTTTTTCAGAATATTCATAGGGCAAAACGAACTTATTATACCCAAGTAACCATACGAAACGGTTTCAAAGAGTACGACGGGCCTTTTCTTCGCGCAGTTTCGGCATTTCGTGCTACCAAAAAGGTTCTAGCCTTCCAAAATTTTATTTTGGGTAGACATTTACGGACAACATGCCGTTGTGTCAAAAGAATGCCCAAACAAGTATAGAATCGATCACGCCAATTATGTATCTATTGTAATTTAGACCATGGTAACACTCCTGATATTGTCATTTGGTCTCGAACTATTGATCTTTACTCTAATTTTTTCGAACAGTGAGGACATGTACTATAGACGTTCGAAATTGATCCAACACATTTGACATTCGACCCGCTTTTAGCTTTCAGTCTCATTATAACTGATTAAACAGAAATGACTGCGTGTCTTTTAGAGAAATTCATCGTCCGGGTCATCTTCGTTGGTGTGTGTGCGCAAGGTTGCTACTATTGTTCAAAAATTATCCATAACATAGTAATAATAGTATCAACCGCCATACCAATTGTGAAGCCGTCATACAATGAGTGCCTGTAGTTCTGAAATTAACGGTTTAGAGAATTATTGTCTTTTTGAACTTTTTTTTTTATCTTCAATGAATCAAATGGTTCGTTGGTTAACACTGTAACAATACAGATACGGCTCATACGTAGCTTACTTAAGGGCATGACTTTGCCTCTGGGATGGATAAGTATTGTTGCTCTCCACAGCAAACAAGATGCCACCCGGCTAACAATTTGTCTTTAAACAGTGTACCTGGCTACTATACCTAGCTTGTATGATAACAGCCCAACTCTGCAATAACCGTGATCTCTTATGGAAAGGAACATAGCCTGGTTGCAATGCTTGTTTGCCAGGAGCAATTTTTGTCAACTCGGATGCGTTGAAGAAAAACAAGTCTCTGTTAGTTTTTTTGCTCACATATTAGCCTCAGTTAATAGCATATTGCACATACGACATGGCGAAACCGTCTTGTCGTTAACAACTATTAAGAAGTACATATAAAAAAAATAGAGAACACTTAAATACACAACATTAAGCAAATGTGCCGTAACTAAATTATCATTTATTTCATTATATCTAGGCTACTTAATGTTAAACTTACCATCATTTCTTGCATCGCTACCCCTTCTGAGCCCGATAGAAAAGACCAATTTTTAAAGAAGAGTTATTATTTCTACGATTACAAGTATCTTTAAGTCAATTTGTGGAAGAATGACTCAATTGGTGGACAACCTCCATAAAATGAAAAGCATTATTTTATATGTATTTCAAATTTGATTGAAAACATTTTTCGAATTAGATATGTGAATGATACAAAAAGATTGTCAAATTCTGTAAAAATTCGTTTCTCCATTACCAAGTGGCTACGAGCGACTTCTACGTGATCTAATTCAGATTAATTCAGAACGAAACAAATCAAAACAGCATTGCTTAAAACAGAACATTAATTTATCCAGTATAATGTGAGTGATGATACGATTGTAGCTCGCTACTTTGACATGGACGAACACCGGCCACTGGTGCTGACAGCAGCAGCAGATGACCCTGAACGCTCAGAAAGGAACACAGCAGAGCATACGAAGGCACACGGTGTGCGTGCGACGAAGCATCGTGAATTATCCTACGTAGATAGAATAGTGCAGTTATACGTCGGGCATTGAGCACATATTGAGATTTCACTACCACAATACTAGACTATATATGTTAATAAGGCAGGCCCATGTGTTTGTGGCTAGGGATGCTTACATTGCTCCTTTGTGCTTCTGGTTGTAGAGGCTTCCCAGCAGTTATTCACTAACGTCCGTACTGTTAAGAGCCTGGATTATTTGTTATGATGATAATTAATTCTGTGTTGTGTTGCAGTTTTTAATGCGAACAAAAAATACTTTATATGGTGTATTTGTCTCTGTGTGTCGGGGTGTGTGCGTGCTATAGTATATATGCATGAGTCTGTGTATTTCCGTGAAATGCGAAACACGATCAGCTATAGAACAGCAGGCAAAAACTCTATTGGTAGCAAACGCTATAAAGTGACAAGGTCAACCTCTTTGGACCTCTTTCCCTTTTTATTGTTGATAAACTGTTCAGCCGATCGCCATGGATAAAAAGGCTAAAATGCGAAAGACCTATCATCACCTAAACGTGAAAAGATCACCTGGCCATCGCATCATAACAAGTGATGTGCCATGAACTAACGGAATAAACAGAACGAAAACAAGCAATTTTGGTAAAATTTCTATATACGACCCTTTGCTTCATTACGCACTATATGGAGCATGAACTTTTCATAAGGCCTAGGTGTAGACAATCGAACTTGTTGCTCCAAGATGCTCACGGAGACATCGAATGCATTTCATTGTCACGTTCTAAAGCGTTCTGTTGACAAACACCGCGCATGAGAAACGCACCGGCCAACGATATAGGCTAAACGATTTTTTAGTCGAAAGATAACTCTAATCCCATATGTTAACTACCTTTTCAACAGCAAATAACCATACCATATTCTGAAGTTAACGATATCTTTATCGTTTCTTAGTGTTACATAATTTTCAGAAAAGTTTAAGTTGACGTTATCATTTTACAAAAATATGTGGTTGCACCAGTTTGAAGGAGAGCTTAGAGAAAACCTAGCAACATAGATATCAATAACGATTACTACAAACAAACATTCATGACGCACACGCAAGTAACGGTCATTTCCTCATTGATTGTTTTGTTAGAAAGTAAACTCAATAATTACTTTTTCATTAATATCTCTCAGAAATCGTATCTGATCGAAGCACTTTTGATAACAGACATATAACAGTTAAATACTAAGTGGGTGATTTTTGCTGTGCACGCTGTTCGCAATTTGCCCGGTCAAGTTAACTGAATGTTTGTGTTTGAAAAACTGTCAAGAACAGCAACACCTTAAAAAGGCAAATTTAGACAACGGCAAAACTTGCTACTTATAAACATCTTTCCGTACCCTATTACTCTCAAAACCAGTGTTAATCAAATGGACAAAACAGAGTCCGCTGTAGGTTACTGCTGCTACCACAAAAGCAATATCCATGTAAAAGTTATTAAAACTGACCCACTGGGAAAAGTGATAATAGTATATCGGTGTATTGTAGACACACGAGACTACCAGCGCTGCGAAACTCCCATTTGCGGTCGCTCTGCCGCACCAACTTACCCCCGTTCCGGTGGTTGCTGGCATTCTATAAACCACTAACAAAACGTAACACATATTGATATGATGACGGTGGACGGCCCTTGAAAAGGAGCTAGCCCTGGAGTCTAGAAAATGGCGCGGAGGCATCGAAGCTCTAACCCGCACACACGGGTATGCTTGGCCACATCAGAGTGGAAGGTGAATATTGGCGCTTGATCTCCCCTTATTACCTAACCATTTCTGGAAAGCGGGGTACTGTATCTTTTGTCGTTTCAGGAACGATTTTCTGAAGGATGGCACACACTCGTCTTGCGTCACTACAAATGAATCCCAGATGGGAGCGACAATCCGGTACTATAAAGCTGTCACCTATACATTGTGCAGAGGTATCCATACAGACACATACACCGCCAATGTATACCTATAATAACAATAATAATAATATTGCATCCGATTTTTCAGTTCTTAATCGCGAGGACGAGTCTACTCGTTGCGTTACGTTAGTTGAACTAGAAGCCGCTGCGGCGCGCTTTGATTACCCTACACCTACTTACCTTCTTCAATTCGTTGTTAGGCGCGACGCGGGAATGACGACACTCGATTACTCTTTGATGGTCGTGGCCTTCTTGTTTCTTTTTTGTGTTCCTTCTTCGTGTCAGCCAACAACAGCTACGACGAGGACGTTGACGGCTTCAGAAGTTTTCGTTTTCCCGTACGCCAAGCCGTAGGCCGTATTCCTATTGTTATTGATGTTATCACTATTGTTGTTGTTGTTGTTGTTATTGGCGATACTCGACAACGATTTTGTTGTTGTTGTTATTGTTGTTGTTGGTGCAGACAATGGAGAACCGCGATGAAGACAAACACAGGTAAACGTCATGTCTATCCGTCGACCGCTTCTGTTACGACGGTTCCCGTGCAACAACGGTAGCAGCCTTTCCCCGCCCGTTACCGTCGTCCCGAGCGGGCGACGCCGAACTCACCGAACTTACACGAACCCCCACTGAATCAGGCCCGAAAGACTAATAAACCCCGATGGCACCGATCAACACTAGTCAACGGCGGCAATTGCGAGCCAAGCGGCTTAACACAACGTTAGCGGTTTTAGTTATTCGCATTACGGCACTTGATCGGCCTCTCGATTGCTGCCTAACTGCTTTGGTATTGCCGACGCCTGATGCTGCTGCTGCTATTAATGTTACTAATCACTGTCCTTTCTTCAGTGGCCGTCGCTTGTTCACAAAAACACACAGTCGTCAGTCAATCACACAACAGCACCCAGACGAACGAAAGGGGTAGTAACACCACAACGAAGGGGCTAACAGTAGCATGAATCCTGTTTGGCGAGCAGCAACACGGACAAATTAAGTCCGCGAGTTTAAGAGTTATTTCTACGCACACATACACGCACACAGAGCACACGCGGTCAGTTGTTATAGCAATACGTATTTGTAGTGTAATTTAAATAATTGTGGAATCGTAACAGCGGCAGTAGAAGTAGTGGAAAGCAGTAGCAGCAGCATCAATAATAGCCGCTGCTTCACATACAGAGGTGTCGCTACTGGCGTTGGCTGGCGGCCTTTAGCGAACACGAACAAAGTGACGATCTCAACGACGGAGGCACACACGAGACCCGCACGTCTAGGCTTGTTACCTCGTTTCACCGATAACCGCAAGCGCCCGTCAATTCGCCGTGTCGATTGGACGACTCGCTGTAATCACTACACATAACAGTGTACGGTTAGGCCCAACGATGCTCACCCTGTCACTCGGTGGTCCACTCACTTCGATGTGTTCCCGGACTCCACACGTCTAGCAGAGCTATATACACACACACATACATAGTGAGGCACAGATACACAACACCATCCGTACACACAGTGAACTATTTACAATCAACGCAAGACGTTGGGTCAGCTAAGACGGCGGTACCGGGGATCATGGTGAGGGTGTCACACTCAGCGTGCCACACCACAAATGTACCACACGCGTGGAAGAGCGACGAATGTGCCACTTGAGGACGACAGGTTGTAACCTGTCTGTCTTCTACGCAATAGAAATGAAAAGTAATGAAAAACAAAAAAGTTAAAGAAGCTTTGATGATGCATGTTTGATAAACAAAATTTGATGGCGGTTATAAATTGAAGCGCACTACTTTTTGTACATTTGAAATAAATACAAAAAGATAGGAAAGAAAAAGACTGCCGATAATAAAAAAAAAAAGCTCGTATGAATAAGATCGCCTAGGGCATGTTGTTTTGATATTTTTTCAGGTATCATGGTATCACAACATGCAGCGATAATAGAGAAAATTTTCTTTTTCTGACATAGGTATACAGACCCTACCACTTTGAGGCCTAATCCAATACGACTGCATCGCTACCGGCCATAGCAGGAACTCGAAAATAAACGCGGGTAGTATGATTAAAAAGATGGTTATCTTAAGAGGCGCGCAGCAAGTTGCCTTTCCTTCGCTGCTGAAGGGGATCCACCTACCTAACTGTGTCTGTTGAAACTTGTCGCTTGGACCTCACCGCGCGCACGCCTTAAGTTCCCCCTCTCTCCCATTGTTTGATTGTTATTATTTATATTATTTGGTGACTGTATCTGTGTGTGTGGGTGTCGCCTGTATTATTATTTTTGTTATCTGAGCACCTTCGATGTCGTCTGCTTACACGTGCTGGCAGCCTATTCCTTACCGCAGATTGTGTATTCCAACAGGCCTGGAACTATATCTAGTTACTTGAGAAATGCTGCTCTGTATTGTTGCATAACTGCGTGAGCTCGTATCACATACTATCAAAACACGGTCATCGTAAGGAAGTATCGTAAGAGAACTGTAGAAGTGTGAGTAGTTGGATTCTGTGTGTATTCCCGCTGAACTATCTGCGTCATTTGTGATTATTGTGGGCAGCGCTTGTTCAGAACATCTAGAACTATTGGGTCCGTTTGTATAAAAACCTGTTGTTATTTACAACAGGTTTAAAATGAGCTTATCCATTATGTGTTAGCCATCCTGTTGATTAATTAGATGTTAGAGCATTTCTAGTCAACAGGGAATTTATTTGTCTCAGATTCAGCTAAATTGTATATTGCTTATATATAGGTTAGAGAGTAACGAATAGGTTGATCCGTATACACATTGGAGCGTCTATCATGAAAAAACTTTTATAGTAAAGAAACTTTTTCTACAATTTAAGGCTAGTGACGAAACAAAATAAGATTTGTACCTGTGTTTTTGGTTAGCTTGAGTATGATGTGATAAGAAATGCGGATCCAGAACGATAAACAAGTAAATTAAAACTAAAACAGAAACAATGATTAGGAAATAAAACTAACACATCTGTCTTACATGTTCTTTCTTTAGTCCTACTTACAGAAACATGGAATTGCCAACACCGCGAACAGTGACTGTAACCCATAAATAAACTGACGATCAGGAGCTTACAGCAACGCCTTGGAATCATATTCCTTTCACGCAGCTCGTATAGACTGTCCAGAGGTCAAGAGAGCAAGCTTGGCTTGCTTGTGGCACAGCCGTGCTTTCGTGACTGGTTCACCACAAACGAAATTCAACCGGAAGAACCATGGAAGTGTGCAGCATTAACGATGTCAAAATATATAACCTGGCAGCCGGTAAGAGCCTACCAGATTGGTTGTCGGATCGCAAGAAACGCGCCCTAACCCAGAACGACTCGAAAGTTCGGCACAGAATCGAACTGATTCAGGAGTTCGAAATGCCAGCTGTTACAACTCACCTACGGGTCACTCCAGATCAGGAGTATATCGTTGCATGCGGAGTATACAAGCCTCGACTCAGATGTTTTGAAGTATCTCAGCTGAGCATGAAGTTTGAGCGGTGCTTCGATTATGAGGTGGTGGCCGTAGAGGTTTTGGCTGAAGATTATTCAAAAATGGTATTCCTCAGTTCGGAGCGCTACGTCGAGTTTCACGCACGTTACGGCAGGTATCATCGGATACGAATTCCGCGCAGTGGTCGTGACTTGAAATACCTCCAGCAATCCGCTGAACTTCTGTTTGCTGGTGATAGTCCCGAGGTGTACCGATTAAACCTTGAGCAAGGTCAGTTCTTTAAAGCGTACGAAAGTCAAGCAGCAGCTGTTAATTGCCTACAAATTCAAACAGACCACAATCTAATTCTAATGGGAACAAGCGATGGCACTGTGGAAGCGTGGGATCCTCGCTGCAGAGAAAATATTGGTATTCTTCCTGCGGGTGACGAAGTTTTCACTGAAGACCTAAAAAATATTCCTGGCATCACAAAGATATCATTCAGGGATCCTTTGACTATTGGAGTAGGCACCACATCGGGACACGTTTTACTGTATGACATTCGTTCAGACAAATCATTTCTTCGAAAGGATCATATGTACTCAATGCCAATTAGAAGCCTGGATTTCCACAATGACAAACGAATCATTGCAAGCGATGCCAAAGCGGTGAAAATCTATGGGGAAGACGGCAGGATCTTTACGAGCATTACAACAGCGCACGATATCAACGACGTTAAAGTGTTCGGTCGGTCAGGCTTGATTTTCATTGCAACAGAATCGCCCAAAATTCAGCCATATTACATTCCTGCTCTAGGAACAGCTCCACGCTGGTGCAGTTTCCTCGACAACATCACTGAAGAGCTTGAAGAAAGCAATCAAGACACCGTCTATGACGATTACCGTTTCATCACAAACAAGGAATTAGAGGAGCTCAATTTGACGAATTTGGTTGGTACGAGCATGCTACGAGCGTACATGCATGGCTACTTTATAGACACTAGACTGTACTATAAGGCGAAGGAGCTCAGTCAACCATTCGCTTATGAAGAATACAAGAAGAAGAAGATCAAAGAAAGGCTAAACTCCACGCGCGTAGACCGCGTTCCAGACAAACGAACTATGGACCTCCCGGCTGTGAATAAACGCGTTGCGCAGAGACTCCTGGAGAAGGAACAGGAACTTAAGGAGAGCAATGATAAGAAAAAAATGAAGAAATTCAACAACCCGATGAAGGATCCAAGGTTTTCTGCCATGTTCTCTAACCCCGAGTTCGAGGTTGATGAGGAAACTGAGGACTATAATAGACTGAGAAGTGTTATTGCGATCTTGCAGAAGCCTAAAAAGATGAATACTGAAGGTAGAGCTGCCAATATGCTGACATTTCAGGAAGGGGGAAACGAGGAGGATCGCGATGATGATGAGAACGCCTCTGATTTCTCCGATCTTGACGATTACAATAACTCGATCACTGATAGCCATGGGCCAAGTATTGAACCAGCGCCGCAGAAAAACAAGTCTGAGTCGCTCGAGGACAAGGATGCCGACGGGTTTTGTAGAAAAAGTGGCGCCGAGGCGTTACACGGATTCCGTCCAAACACAAAAAAAGTCAAGAAATCAACAATATCCCTCGCTGAACGACTGGAGTCAGGCAAGGATACAAATCTGGTTGAGATAAGTAGGGGGTTCACATCAGGTAACCGAATGATGACATACCAAATTAAGAAAAAGCGATATGAAGATGAAAATAAGAAGCACGTGGAAGAGCGCAAGCGATTGCGCCGATCTACGAAGGGCCTCAATATGAATAAGGTGTAATTAGATTGAGTGTACTTAAAGGGTGATCGGTAGGGATTGTGAAAATGGGCGGTAAGGACTAATTGCTGCGTATTCTTCAAGTACTATGTTTAAAAAATGCTCAGGTGTTTAGAATGCTGTTGTTAAATCTGTTATTAGATGGGGTGGAAACTTTTGTTATTAGTTGACTGAAACTGTGAAAGCTATAACAGTTAAAGATGTCGCTATAGTTGTTTTTGGAAGAAATTTTTGCATCGTAGTTCATGCGTGTTTATATATATTATGGTACACGCATGGATTCACAAGCCAGATTTTTTCTTTTACGTCAAACAGGTCAAATAACGCGTGATTTCAACAAAGAAGGGGAATGAACAAGTGGATACAGATAACGTGTGCTAATTACTGAACCACATAATGCATTTGATATTCATTACATGTTCTTTTGGAACCACGTAACAGCCAAATGTATATTATTGTTTTTATTAGAAAATATTTTTTACGGAGTGACTTAATATGTGTATGAAATGAATACCGTTTCACGAAGTTCTAACACAAAGAAACGGTGTCTGAAATTATTTATTTGACAAGTTTATTCTGTCGCTTCAGGGATAAGTTACTGATAGCAACGCAATTCGCAAAAACACTGCAACTTTGCCCTAAAATTTACTCCTTAAGAGCTTCACTATGCAGTCGGATGTGGTCTTCGATAAAAGTGGCTATGAAGAAATAACTATGGTCGTAGCCTGCATGTTGCCTGTAGTTGATTTTTAGCTTGTCGCTGGAAGATGCTGCTTCCTGCAGCTTTTCGGGCAACAATTGATTTTTTGCCAGAAAATCATCGTCTAGTCCCTGATCAATTAGGATGTTCAAATTGGGTCCAGTGTAGGTCTTAGCGAGCTCCGTAGCGTCGTAGGCCTTCCAGGATGCCTGATCGCTTCCTGGAATATACATGATAAACCAAAAATGAGCAATGTACTTGATGGTTCTTCAGCGTGATAGTAACTTTATATTAGACTGCTACATCTAACATCAAGCGGCGACAACCCCTATTAAACTAGTACTGAAATATGACTCTACACGTTTCTACACGAACTAAGTTTCATAAATATAAGATACAGAAGAAAACTAGTAGTAATCAATTGAGCCCTTAGAAAGATAAATGTAAGCTAACTAAGTCTATTCACCTAAGTAAGCGTTAAAGGCCTTCTGTCCCCAAGGGCATTGTGACGGTGCGCAGATTGGAGCAAATGCGCTAGCAGATCTGTAGCGGCCGGGGTTGCGTAACGTGCAAATAAGGGCACCGTGCCCTCCCATTGAATGGCCCATAATCGAAGCCCGAGAGGCGTCGACCTCCGATGCGAAGCTGGTCGCTAAAATCTAAAAATAAAAAATACATATATATATTAGGTAAGATTAATTTCTGCTCACTTTGATCAAACTTTTATTTTAAAATGCTTATGTATTAGATCTAATTAAATGCACATTACATAAACTGTGTCTAACCCAAATCAAAGTTTCAGATGCAATATTAGAAAAGCATAGGAGCAAAGCAATCGAGCTGGGTTGACCAAAGAATTGCATTTTAAGATATATTGTGAAGGTTTACAGTTTCAGCTGCACGAGATAATTGCAAAAGAAAAAAGATACCCCAGGCAGCTCTTTGGTGACATAGGAGTACATTCTGTAGTTGGTGCTCCAAGGTTCCTGGGTTGCATCCACGTAAAATCCAGCACCGGTACCCAAATCGTAGCTATCATCTTCACCAGGAATATTGCAACCCCCTGGAAATATATTTTAGTTGTGCATTTAAGTGAACCTAATCGATTAGATTTGCGCTACAGGAGTTTTTAAAGGAGGGAAAAAAGTATTTTGAAAAATTGCACATTATCTAAACATACATGCATATTTAGATAGTAATGTGTTATATCCCTTGAAACAACTTTATCATTTTTCATACACCTGACAGAACTGGAGACTAATTGGATTACGCGCTGACATATCCTTACACCATACATTATGGTTAAAACCTAAAATACATATGAATTCTAAGACTCTAGCAAATTCCTAAGTTGATTTAATTGCATTTTCAAATATATCGGGTACGTACGGGGGCTGGTATCCGGACAAACTATGGCGACCTGATATTTCTGCGCAAATTGTTGCGCGCCGGCCTTCGTGATGAAATTCTGTTCGGTACACGTCAATCCTGAGAGCCAATATATGACAGGGACCTGATGACGCAGAGTGGTAATGCAGTGTCTTTGTATTCGCTGTAATACTACGACTGAAGCAGGGGCTTGATTCGTACTGGTACTTTTGATCTTACAAAAAAAATTTTTGCTACTGTATCCAACTTTTTGTAATCGGCAAACATACATTTATGTTTTGAAGAGAGTGGAGTCGTATGTTGTGTTTCCTAACGCTAGAATGTTGGAAAATTTACCGTTAGCACAAAATATGGCATTTGCTATTTCTATATCGTTACCTGCTTTGCCTATACATAATTAATAGACGTAGATGAAAGTAATTAGATGCAAATTGTTGTCGAACTTCGCACCTTGGACTTAGCTTCAGGTAAATAAATAGCGAAAGTGGCTTCCTTCTGTAACGTGGTCGAAGCATGTTTAAAAACCTTTTGGAAGCCATTAAAGATTTTATTGCTCGATACCAATATTAAAGACATCTGTAAGAAAATATAATGATAAAGATAAATTGAAGTAATATTAATATAAACTAAAAACATGAATAATTTTCTACTAATTAGAACTACCGAAATATTTTTCTATTTTTTTTATAGTTCTAAGGTCTAATAAAGAAGTCGACGCAACCTCCCTTTAAAATAACCTGCTTTCTATTACTAAAGGTAAAGCTGAAAGACTACAGACAAATGGTAAAATTACACGAACTTCTGAATGTGGAGCCGTCTAGTCCTTTTCTGTCACAACAAAGGCGAACTCATTGCAATTAAATTTATCAAGCTCTACGCATACAGACTACACTGATGAAACACTAGAAGAATTCAGTGTTGTCAAACAAGCGGCGACCAACAAGTAGATCTTGGCCAAGTTGACATAGAATGAAGTTGCAATTAGGGGTAGCTCGATTGTCCACGCTGTCAGCGCAAATCCATTAACACATTTGTATTCGCGCGTGTATAGTTGTCGGATATATTAAAGTTCACAGAACATGTTATTTCCAATTGGAAGCGACAGCAATTGCCTAACACGAGTATTGCGGAATACCAGGCAGATAATTAAGTGGTTTGGTAACAAGTAACTTACATTGACTTTTAATTGACCAGTCGTAAAAATTCAGCTGTCGAGTAGAGGCACAAGTCCTTACCTAGGACCGGAAAAATGGATGAATTGATAAAAAAGGATCAACATTTTGAAGCGGCGGCGGCGTCGCTATTTTTGGGAGAGGGTAGCTAGTTCCGGCGAAACCGGCGGGATTTTTTGAGAATGACGCATCCATTCGATCCAGTAAATAAAATAGGTCCACATTGTGTCGTGCAAGCAGTCCACCAAACGGAGCACCCATTCGATTTAACCCACGGGTTGTCACTAATAAAAACTGTGGATCCTTGGACTCACCATGGGTCTAACGGGATATTCAATCGAGACCGATAACTTATACATTTGTATCTACGATACAAACGTTGCCTTCGGGTCAGATAAACACTCAATCAAATAGAATCTATATTGCTTCAGTTGCTTAAAATTGATTATGCCGTATAACTATTTTCAAGATCAAAAATTTCATTTGTGCACAATTAAAATAAGAGTAATTGTATTCAAGCTTTAATTCAAATTGTCGATTTTTTTGTGTTTCATCCATGTAATGAAATTAATACTCGTCGGTTGTACACATGAGCTCAATTAATTATTATTCAACGAGTATTGCTTGCGTAGTATTCAAGTGTATTTCCTGCACCGATACCAATGGGACCGAGACAACTATCACAAACCTCAGGAGCGTTATGGATCGGATCGCACTTGTGACAGATACGAAGTTTAGTGGTTATGAAGCACCTATTGTGGATTTGTTGCCCAAATAGATATATTTAAACTAAATTTTAAGCAATATAAGCAACTGTGCGCAAATCACACTCAATTAATCAGCTGAACCTCACAGGTTTTGTTTTCTTTTGAGTGTTTTGTAAAAGAAATGATTTACTCCTTGTAGAGAAAAAGTTTAATTTGTTTTCTCGAAAGGAAATAGATATTTTTTGGAAGAATGAGATGTATTCGAATATATCAAGCTTTTTAGGGACATCAACAGAAAGTTTAGTTTTTAGCCTATAAACTTGAAAAATAAAAAAGATCTTTTTGCCCCATATGTTTTTGCATTTTGTTGATTAGGCGTATTTTCGAGGGGTGATACATGGTTCGCTAAATATTTATTTCTTAAATATTTTTCTTTTTCAGGACTAAAAGAGGAATTTCTCAAATCGTAATAAATACAAATTTCATAAATCCTTTTAGATTTGTAGTAAAATGTATACCGTACTGAGAATTTAACAACCTATGGCCGATGATGTTTATCCTGTAAAGACAAAAGCATAATTAGCTAAGGCTTAGCTAAATGTTAGTGTCTCAGTAAATGGTTAAATTGTACGTTCGTTTATCATATATTCATATTGATTCAGTTATCCGTTACACTCGTCAAAATCCGCAAAGCAGAAACGTGTTTTATATAGAGGTCCTAAAGAGATGCGAGGGAAAATTTAGGTAAGTTACCTACAAACGTAACAATTTACTGCGCATTGTTACCCGGAAACCTCTACGTGTTCAACTTAACAAAGTACAACCCATTAGTTGATGCACCACAATCATGCACTTATTCCGTACTTCTGTTTTAGTCGATGGAACTGTTTTGAAACACCATTAGTATTATTATTACTGAATGATTAGTATTGTTATTGCTGAATAGAATTATGCTTGCACTGGATCTAGTATTTAATGTAATGTAAAACAAAGCCATATTGAAACTTTATTCAATGCAGCATTTTCTAAAGGGTATATATTCTTTCAGTTTTTTTAACAAAAGATTCTGTATCAAAGATCCAAATCATATGTAGCTTTACCCGTTTTACTGTGGCAATGGTACGACTTTTAAAAAACGGATAGCAACGAAGACAAAACCTCTAACCTCTGATTGATGAAACATGTCTTGCCAAAAAACCATTTGATCAAGTTAAGCATGTTTACATGCAAGCTGAATTATTTGTACCTATAGAAAAAAAAAAGGGTCCGTGGCCAATGATGTTTTCATCTTACAATGATAATGTTTAAGTGCATCGAATTTAATAAACGGTACACGTAAAAGATAACTGACTTGGCAATGACGACCTGGTGATTGAGCTTGTGTAACGTTCTGAGAAATCAATCTCCTGAACTATGCTATCGTTTTTTTTATATTCAAACCTAACAACAGAACCGTTTATCCCTTTTGGTAAACGTTGGACTGCCAAGTCAAAAACTTTATCATAAATTAGGTATGCTGATTTTGATTAAAAGAAGGTACTATACTATTATCTAAGCCAAAAAACAACGTACCTGAGATGAAATCAGCTCACAGGCATTGGGTTTTTGAAGAACGCCCTCAAGCAGTGCGTCACCTGACTGTCAACATGGGTCGGTAATTATGCCCTCCGTCTACCATTTTTTGTCATTGATTGTTTTTGGTAAGTTATAGTTAAAACTTTCATGATTCGATAACTCATGATTCCAACAAGTACTAAGATATCTATATTATGTTCAGCATGCGAAAAACAAGCTAGTCATAATTAACTGTTTAAATATACTACTAATACAATATAGTAAAATACAGTAAATTGGATTAAGATGAATATATTATTGTACTTCGTTGTGTCTGCTTTACATACAAATCAAATTTATTTTTGTTGTCAGTAGCCAAAGACTTAGGTATACAGATCAATAGCACATAATCTCAGCGCCATAGTAAGTATACGAAACACTCAGCGTTACATGGATTATACAAGTGTTGTTGAGTTTATAAGACGAATTTAAGAGATTTGCCAGAAGCCTTAAAGATGGTACGGCATAATATCTGTCCCAATTCTCCCCGCATATGAAACACGGACATGTATCGTCAGTCTCGTGGAAAGCTAATTTCATATCGTCTATAGTAAAATCATGTACGGAATAGCAGTGACGACTGTTCATTGATTCAAATATCACTAAAGTAACTAGCATTGCTTTACATGCAAACTGAGACAAAAGCTTCTTGACGGTTTGAAAGCTTCAATATTACATCTACGCAATATATATATATACAATGGTAGAATATTTAGTGAATGCATGAACCTTGTGCTGGAAGCTACCCGTCTGTAGTGGTGCTCAGTGCGGAAAAAAATAGATATCTTTTCTGCAGTAGCCCTGTTTATCAGTTCTTTTTAACCAGGCATATCCTCGAGCAGTCTATTTATATGTGTACTTATGTTATTCGTCCCTACATAGAGGGTAACATGAATAAGTGTTCCCGTTGATGCTAACAAGCGTGGGTAAGCAAGAAATCTTAGGCGTTTTGAAGCACCGCTTGCAATGTACACGGTGTTCAGATACAACGGGAAATACTTTCACCATATCCATCCTTTATCTTACCACATCGCAGCCTCTAAGCAGTGTTTTGTTTATAAACGTTCTTTAATAAAAATTGATGCGATAAGGCCGATCATATTCAGAGCATCATACCTTACTGCACGAAAATGTTTTTAGATTCTTCTCGTTTAAGACGACTGCGCTGCTAATTAAAGCCACAGCATACAGATTACAGTATTTCCCAACAGTATTGCAGATAAACTGCATGCAACAAGTAGCTTCCCCAACATGTGCATTTCAGTAATGGTATAATAAAATGCGGAGAAAAACGAATGAAAACGTAAATACGCATCCGGACATTGTATTCCAGTAGCTATTAATTCCTCATTGTTTAATCTCGTAACTACTATAGGAGCAGTGTACTGACCGTGAACAGTGTGAAGTTCTGCAATATAAAAGTAATATAAATGTAATATAAAAGTACGGCTAAATGAAACCAATTTCTTTGGAGAATGCGAAACTCGTATATACTTAGATTCCTTCAAAATTCATGCTTAGGCCAATCGTGGTTTTTCGAAATTTTATTCTTCAATCGCCATTACTGTGGTCGTATTATCGAGCTAAGTGCTGAACCCGATAAAATGACCGTGTGACACCTGCAACAAGCCCTAATTGTATATTTCATTTTCTACTAAAAGCATATTACACGCTCGTTAGAGTTCGTGTTTCTCTTAGAAACAATGTTTGACGCTAGTACCATAAAATTCGTAGCATTTAATTACGATTGAGTTGCTCTATTTTTCGTAGCAGAACATCGAGAATGCAATCGGCAGGCACAGTGTTTTGGTCTTGTAATTGTATTGTTGTAGGCTATTTCCCTTCTCGCGGGCGGCGTTAGCATTAACGTTGACCGTCTAGATGAGCGAGGTTTCCTCAAGTACCACAACTACTTTTGCTATATCTAGGGTAAGTGCTCTATCAGATTTTTTATGCTGAATATAACGGTACGGGTAAGTGTTGGGTGACGCAACGACGAGGCCTGTTCACCGCAGCGAACAAGGCCTACTATTGTAAGAATAATGTAGATCGGACAATGAGAAGAAACTATAGGGGCATTGTCCCGTAATAGCTTAGTAGACAACGTAATTGCGTGTTCATAGTAGAGACACGTTGTGGTCTGGGGTCAAACCTGAGAATGCAGACGTTTTATTTTGGGCTGGGAGTCAGCTGTATGATGAATAGGTTGACAACTCGAAATGAAGGTGCGGTAGTTGAAACGACAACTACTGACCTGTTGCAATAAGAAGCTAGGCTGGATCGCCGTTCTGACTAAACAACAGACAGACATTGTTGTCATGAATGCATTTGTATGCTAGAAAACCCATAAATCTAGTATTTATCATGTTTCTATTATTTCATTTTCCATGGTTTTGTTGCTTTTGTATGGTTAAGAAAGAAAGCTTGTTTGGCTTTTGGTGCAGGTACTTCGTCGGTTTCTGATGGCAGTAACAGAATATCAAGCAGAGTGAAACTGTGCATGTAGGGTAGCGCAGTATTTCAATGTTATGAGTTTGGGACACTTTGAATTTAGATTACTGACGATTATCACTGCTATCATAACTCTGCTTAATTAGCGAACTTGGCTCAAAAAGCCAGAGATAGCTAAGGAGCCAGCTGGTACTGGTTTTATTATATAGGTTGTCGGCTAGCTTACTCAAAGTCGTAGTCTATTTAAATGCCTTATAAGTTTTTCCTACTACTGGCAATGAACTGTCAGAACTATGTGAATTTGTGTTATCGCGTGCTGTCAAATACAGCTGATAATAATCGATACAAACGAATGCTCACCAAAGGGTTGCACTTTGTTTAGTTACATTTAAAACCATTTGTGGAATTAAATATATATGCAATACATTGTGATCAATTTGAAACCTATTTTTCCGAAAGTTTTACGTGCTTTTTAATTTGCTTTTCAACACTGTAAATGGCTAAGCAATTTATAGGAAATTGTGGACGCCACTTTTCACCAGAAGTTACCAGTAAATCCGCTTTATTTATTCATAGTTACGACGACACTCTATTGGCAATAAGATATGACTCACTTTTTTTTATATTTCAGGCAGGGTTCATCTAGTATGCCATAATTTCAATAATGGATACAAACTGAACACCCTGAGGTTGCAGCTTCGACTATTACGTTGCCGGATCTCGATCGAACAAACTCACTGTGCCTCAAAGATTGATCAGCTTGTTCCATGATAAACAACAATCATGTAAACAGTAAGGTACGCGTCTTTCGGTTACTTAATAAAGTATCAAACTTTGAGATGTAGTGTCGATATCTGTAAGGGGTGTATGTCTTAGAGTAACAAGGTGTCTGATCCTTGAACTATTGACTGTTTTTAGACTATTTGAGCCAGTGGAAAAGGCGCTAACGGCTGTGCACATGAGTCTTGGCTGGACTTTAATGCTGGGCTAATGGATGAAAATCCAAAAATCAAGGAGGAAGCTTTCAAAGAACTTATGAAGAAGCGTGTGTAAATACATACTTTCCTACCGCTGTGATATGGATGTATGATTTGTGTATAAAATCTGTTTAATGAAATGCTGCCTTGGTAAACATATTCAAATCGCGCATAAAGCTGCGAGCTGGCTTCTTGTTTGCCCTTTTTATTTATGAAAAAGTATAGTCTTAGCTAAATCCCGTATCGAGGCTTTCCTATATGTGGCAGCAAGTGAGTATACGAACGTGGTTTGTTACAATTAAAATTATCTCAATTATCAAGGGTTGGTTGCACGTCCTAAATGATGGACAGCTGCTAACATTTCTACGACTTAAACGATTTGATGTCAGCAGAGTTTACGGTAGGCTGCGACAAATTAGAGAAGACTCGACTATCATATTCTGTAGAATATCGACCGGCCTGCAAAGGTCCGTTCGATCACTCCCGCGGTCCAATCCCATTGTGTTTAAATTTTGCCATGTCGGAGCCGGTGATACGAGTCAGCAATGGTCGTACTGCAGCGAGCAGAACTGTACCTCTAGCGAGAAATAGATGTCTTAGAAAAACTGAAGATTCTATTTAGTAAAAGAAAACTTTATATTTATCATCATATCTTCGATAAAAAGGCGGCTGTCATTACTGATTGAGTTGAAGTTAATATGTTGTTTGTGATCGTTAAAATTCTTGACATACTCTCTATGAGTTTTTCTATATTCAGAGGTTTTGTTGAGTTCAGATCTCGTTAAGGGTCTGAAAGGTATTTTGGCGTTTCATACTTTTAGTCAAAAATATCACACGGATATAGTACGAGTAGTAGCGATAAAATCTCATTATAGTGTTTTTGCTTTTCAACAACGTATGGTTGCTTTGGACGGTTTGCTTAAATGTTTCCCATAATCTAGTAGGAGTAACGTATTTGCCTAGTAAATTTAGCGTGAGGTGGTTTAGGCGATACGCGATACGCTTTGTGCTGCGGGAAGCCAGACATTTGTAGCAATGTTTAGCTTAGCCAATACCCTACGTACAATTCAATAGACGTTTAAACTTTTTAAACCAAATAAAAGTGCCTAAACCTAGTCCTAGTCTTAGATTGTATTCACTGTTTGCGTTCTTTGTTGTATATAGCTAGAGCAGAGAGCTTGTCCCTCGAAAAATTAAGATAGCGCAATGTGCCGCATTTAGCGGATTACGTTCCAAACGGCGACCAACTTTAACATTACGGAGTCATGTTCGTCTTAAACAAAATATTAAAATATACTAACAGAATATTGTTTTCCTCTAAATGATTTTGTTTGTTTCGTATTTGTTTGTTAGAAAACGACTATATTTGCTAGAAGATCTAAATGTTTGCTCTGATTTCCTGGCTGATTTATGTGCACCGCCACACTGTTGGCGCCTATCCGAAGATTCGGCAATTAGCTTGTATTAGGAACAGAATGATTTCACCTTCTTCTATGTTGTCTATTGTAGCTAACAATTTTGCACTAAGGCTCAGTGATCTTGCCTTCTGCTCGAAATGGTTACATAATTTTATGGTATCAATACGGTTCTATTCACTCTGCTTAAATAAATGTTGTTGCCATTAAAAGCATTATTTTGTGCTCAGTATTACAGGGTATAGTAACAATCGTACAAGATTAGTATTCCGATCAATTTGTGGGTCTTCAAATACTCGACCGTCTGTGTATAAAATCCTGCACAAGGTTGCATAGACGTTCGCTAAAAAAAGGTATTATTATAATGATTTCCACGTTCTTCTTCAAACAAACTTCGAAAAAAAAAAAAAAAGCAAAAAGCGAAGATCTAGTGTGATTTAGTTTGACCCTTAACTAGTGGTGTAACTTTTCTGTTCATAATAAATTGTGGCTTGCCAGTTAACCCTCCAAGTAAACTTACGGAAGATCTTGGTGTTCAGCAACATTTAAGAGTAATGGAAATTCATTTTAGAGATCTGTGATTACTTATTTTTTCAGCTTTCTCTAATGAGCTGGCCCATTTACAAGCCAATTGAACGCATGCTTTTTTTTTTGTAGACTATGACTTTGCGTCGTGACTGATGTCACTCGAACGAAATCCTGTAATTTTGTTTTTCCTTTTTTAGAATATAGAAAATATTCACTTTCATTTAACAAATATACTTGGACTGCACGACTTCCTTCTACCAGAGATTCTTTCTGCAGATATATATATAATTTCGGGTATAAATTGAGTTGGAGTATAAACGCCACGATGACCATGTTATCAGAAATGTTATGTCCAAGTCATCATAAAAGAACAAGATGATTTGCCCAAAATATTAGGGAACTGTGTGACAGAAGCTTTCTTTTCTTTTTGCTAAATAATCATTAGGCTTGGCCGGAACTAGCGTTATTCTAACATTAGATTTATTCAAATTAACTACGTTATAGCTTAGGCTGCCAACCAATTTGTTTTATCTATTTACTATACCGCTATTCACGTGTAGGGTGCGAGACGAAAAGCTTCCATAGCTCCTAATATGCCAAGGAAAAAGACGATGATCCACCATGACCCCATAAAGGACCTTTACGGTATCATATTCCTTACCTCTGGTTGGACAAACCCAGATAACTTAGTCGCCAGAATTATCAAAGCTATTTTTATTATGAAACAGTCAGGAAAGTTGCACTCTTGAGAGAGGTCGTTTGAATTCGTCTGAAGCACTTGAAGGGAACGTAAAACTTACACATCCAGCAATGCTACGTGAAATTTGTAAAAATGTAAATTTTTCATAAAGCTACAGAAACAAACAAGTTATTTAGGTTATTCAGCTTGACAGAAAATGTTACTCAATATTGTTTTATAACATGTTTTTAAAAAAATACTTATGAGAAATAGTAATGGTAAACAAGCAATGTTCGTGCCGCATTAGGCGGCTAGCTATATATATATATATATATATATATATATATATATATACATATATAACTTATAAGCTGGGCAGTTTTGTAAGTTTCACACATTCGTCGAAAAAAAAAGAACACATTTGCACATTGATAATAAGCTCATAAGTGACACACGTACTACCGGATTTAAACGTTGTGAATACTATAATATCTTAAAGCTCTGTATCAGCGTAAGGTCTTCGTTGAATAGTTCTTTCTGAGGAAGCCTTCCTGTAAGTAAAACAGGAAATTACAACAAAATATTCCAATAGAAAGATGCTTTCAATTAGAATTAGATTATATTTAGATATTTATACTATTAATCAGCGTTTACGTAAATTCGTGACATTCGAAAATAGCCAGTGTATTACGAAACGCGTTATTCAAATCATGGTTATGTGTGTGATATTATTAAGAAAAACAAGTGTAAATTTTAAATTGGAAACCTTTATCTAGAATAAAGGTGGCACAAGGAATTGAATCCAGCACGCGTACCATTCCCAGTGCAATAGCCCGATGCACAACTGGATGTAATTGAAAGCATAAAAGGTAGCGTGAAGTTAGATCTACGCTGGTTCGACCTACGCAAAAAACGGGTTGTAATGATTTGACTTCTCTGTTTATTTTCTGCAGAGATTTCTTATTAATGAATTGATACTTAACTCAAAGTAATTAAAGGTCCTTGATTGTAAGTAATGTACTCCATTAGATACCACAAAAAACGGTCTATGAATGTCTCTTCAGTTCCATCTGGAACTTCGCGCTTTGTCCGATGACCATATATCGGTCAGTAAAAGGAAACCGAAAAAACTACGTTAGGGAAAGCTGTTAGAAAAACTCTTCTTAGACCCCAATTGTAGTGTGTACACACGGTGCCTGCATCTTTGATTCTTTTCTCCGTCTGTCGTTTCCCGACGCTATCAGCCGCATCGCAGACATCAGCTGATTTAGTCGCGAGTCCTCATAGATTTATTTTCGAAGCTAGTCAGCTTCGAATTTGTAGTGTCCAGTAGATCACCAGGTCTCAGTTTATCATTGTATTTTTTTTTACATAGACTGACCTAGCTAACTTCTGTGTGATAATACTTGAACCATAAACGAATATTCATAGAAAATCTTTTGTTACAGGGGCACAGTATGTTGTGTCGCAAAATAATAACAACAAGGAACATCACAAGTATCCCCGCAACTACTGATCCACATGTTGGTCGAGCTAATGTCGCGACTGCAAAAGGCTAGGAATAAGGACCCTTTTCCAGGCTAAAAGACGTCATGGAGAGCGCAAACAAAAGAAGGATATTTAAAATAGCCAAACGCCTGTTCTTTGCCGTCCGGTCGAACGTTAATATACAATGGCGGTTTCAACACAGACGTTTACATCGGAGCGGAAACATTTGAGTGAACTTCAATCAATGCAGCCATTGATTCACGTCGCGAATTGTGTGTGTTTATGCGCGGGAACGTACAATGTAACAATCAGTCCATACTTAAATCAAACTCTTTATGCAATTCAAAAAACAACTGCCTTCTTCACATAAAACAGACGACTGGAACTTATAAAAGAACATATTGATTAGACGCCACCATAGGAATATACAGATACAATTACTATATTGATAGCGAGATGGATATGTAAAATTTTAATTTCGGCTTCTCCTTTCTTCGTCGGCCTGTGCGATAATCTCTTCCAGTCCATTCTGAACATTGTACGCTGGACGTTGAAGGGTTAGACGAGTTTTCACACAGCTTCTGATTTTGAAAGTCCGAAAGATGATCTTTCGTCCATCGTCGCACTGGTATTCGTAGCTCTTTCCGAGCAACGAACGCGTTTCAGCTTCTACGACGCATTTTGGGCACTCTAACTGCAAAATAAGATTGTATCACAAGAGATACGCGTACTTACCTCTGCTCGTATAGAAAAAGAACTGCCCACTCGATACAGAAACCCCCTCGCATGAAACGTGTTCATCATATTGTTGGTGCTATAGTGACTGCAGGAGACGTGTGAGTCCTTTTTAAACTTTAGCAGCACGATCCAACGGTAGGTAAGTATTACAGCTATATGTCTTTAAGTTAGTTCAAGCTAGTTACATTATTACAACCTACAAGCTGATAGAAAAAGGTGACTCGTACTGGCCAATAATAATTTTTTTGATAATACTAATTATTATATTATTACTATTATTACTTTTGAATATCATAATGAGGAAAGAAAAGGTATCTTGGAGTTTTGGAATGAACAAAGCATTCTTTATGTAGTCATCCCGGAACTTGCACCAAGGATGAAAATTAGTGCATTAGAGGTCCAAAGTGTAAGAGGTTCCCTTTCAACTTTTTAAACACAGTCCGTTCGGTAACAGATAATCGATCTGATAGAAGAAGCTCTGCGACACGTCAACCGGCCGATGATATTCTCGATTCGCGTGAGCTAGCGTGATTTCTAAGCCAAATTGGATAATTACAATTTTCCTATGGAACCCGTCAGAGGCTAGACAATGACAGACACTAGTCATGGGTGTTGGCCGGATATTTATACATCTTTTCCATAACAGTTCACTTGACATCTTAGATAAACCTGATTCGTGGAAATGATGTAAAATTTGAACAAATATTGGATGCCGAATGGTTCCAACGTTAGACAATAACGATGAGCTTCCCATATGAGGTATATACTAATCAATCTCTGCACCGACATACATAAGTCTATTGGAACTTGGAAAAAAGCTCATTTTACCGGAAGTTACAACATTCGGTACAGACGCAGTATCCTGAATAATCAGCGGTCAGGGTGAACTGATGCTTGTCTGAGTGTCTCCAAAGAGAAACGTTCCGCGCGAACGTTTAAGTAAGTGCTAGTTCTGATTTATGATATCACATAGATCGTCAATTTTATTGATTTTCACAGTATACGCCCATTCGTTTAAGTGGTTATTTATTGTCCAGATACTGGCCGCTTTTTCCACTTTTTACGGGTGTCCATGTACTCGAGCATGAATATCATTAATGGTAGAGATTAGGGATAACAGCGCTCTTGTTGAGGCTCGTCAACGTTCTACGCTGCACACAGCCAACGAATCAAATTCAACAGCAATTGTGACCAGTCTTGCTGAATCATTAGCGTAGCCCGACTGATCGATACAAGACGCCATTGGCTATTTCAGACATGCTGCGTATGAGTTTCGTGTTCAATTTCACAAGAGATTAGTTGAACAAACAAAGCTTCCTATTTAATAGCATAAAGACACTTGTCAAGTAACAGTAGCATCATAAGACGAGACGACTTCCTGCTGAAACCTTTATAAAAGGTGGCACTAGATTTTTGTTCTAGTTCATTTGTGATCGCGTATATTGAACGCATTGGTGTGACAAAGCAAACTGAATAATAAATCTTGTTTATTTTATAGTAATTAACCTATTCGCTTTTTATTTGATTCGTCGACGTTTTTTACAAATATTCACATTCAGTTTGTCTTGAAAATTATATTGTGCATAAGCGGTTCGGTCTAAAGAAGGGTGCCGAAGACAGTCTCGTGAGAGGGACGCAGATTGTAGCGCATGCATAACTATGAACCACCGAAAATCCGGGTGACTCGTGGTGGATTTTCAAAAATCCATAAAGACCCACTGTGTTGTTGGCTAGGACCTGCGCTTATGCAAGCTTCATTCGTTAAAGTGCGTTCAATTTCATCACTCAGAGTAATTATGATATGACGTAAGAATGACAAAATACTATAATCTGGAGGAGGGGGGGGGGATACTTCGGTATTGCAATATGCAACTTCCACACATACTCTTTGACGTTTCGGGTGACAGCAGGAAACTTTACTGGATGACATCGAAGGCTTAGTTCATCCAAGGTGACTGTGTAGATAACAGTGAAATATTTCTTATTTAAAACGATGTCGCTAACTAAAACTATGTTTCAAACCTCATATTATAAATAAAATCAATCGAACGTGATGTAGATATCCAGCTTTAAATACTAACTACGGTATAATGAAACAGAAGAGTACGGCGAATGATAATTCGAGCATAACCAAAGGCCAAAACCTTTTGCATGCTGGAATTGTCCCTACATTTTATCGAAGAACTATCTGCTATTGCTGCTATAAAGGACTGTTTAGCCTTAAAAATATGCAAAACACTTCATTTTGTTCATATCTGCTGTGAAATCTGCTACAGAATATTTCAGATACTGCGCACAAGTGGTGGCTTAGCTTCGAGCGCAGTGAACATTATAATATATACAAGTATATAATAATCAAACAACTTCTGTCGTAACTGCTTTTAATTTATTGTAAAACTAGTTACTTTAGAGAATCAGTTTTAGTTTTGATTTCGCCTTTGGGGCACCTGTGGAACTGCTCATGAAGCCATTTAGAACGACTACGAAATCTGTTTTGTGGACCTACTTGGCTTTCTCAACATCTGTATAACAACGGTCAGTTAATGTAAATTTACTACCAAATCAATGTTTTCCAATTCTTTTATTAATCATAATCATTCTCATAGTAGACGAGTCATTCAGCAGCTGAGACCGCATTTCGCGTACATATAAATTTATATCGTAAACGAAAACTAATAGTTTTCGTTGCGTGCTAACTTCTGAGATTAATAATCTCAGAAGATAACACGCAGCAAATCTCTTCCATCTTATCAGGCATATATTCGTCGATCAATTGAACTCGATATGATTCGGGTATTGAAAAGTATTGTATGACACTGAATACAACATGGGTGACGCAGCTGTTAGGGCTTGAGACGCGTAACCATGGCGTACAGAGTTCGACTCGCACTTTAGGGTAAAACTTTTTTTGTTTTTCTCTTTGATAAATGACATCTAAATACTTAACACCAGATCACCTCCACACGCTCGTAAAAATGTAAAAGGAGTCGTTCGCAACTTTATCACACAATTAGCCAGCATGTTTCCACTGGGGTAGTGGTATATGATAACGACTCCCGACCAATTCTTGGATGATTTTGATCACATTCCTCTCAACAGATGTGAAGGCTAATTATATTGCTTGTACGGATGGTATGCTTTTACAGAGATCCTTGATTTTGGCGCAAAACGAAATATACTGTGCCAATCCGATAGTGTTAGCCGAGAGCACATAGCGACTATCGCTTGTTCTTTTATGGAATATTTTTTAGAGGTCATGAAATAAATCATTATCAGATCTGTGAATCTCATTAAATAGCACGGAAAAAGGCAAACATGTAACATAACCTTCGCTGTCCTTTAGAATCTTCACAGGATTATCATTGTGTTTCTAACAGACTAGACAGTTACGGTAGTAATGAGCCGATTTTAATTTTGTTATTCGGCTCCTTTGTAACGTTTATGCTTCTGACTACGCAATCACAAACTTCTTAATACCATGTTAAGGTCGTTTCTTGTCTGTGGTAATCAAAAAAACTTCTAGGCTTATTTTTCCCCATTCGTAATGGATATCCACTAACTTTTCTTTATACGGTGCATAAGCTTTGCTTGCAGGTGCATTTTTTTTTTAGGGAACATGGTAGGACAACTGTAAAATAGAAGATGTGAAAAACAATATAGAACATGGACATCTAGATGTTTCGTGATAACAATCAGTAGATATGGGCAAATATACTTTGACCATCTGTGATGACATTTAAGTTTTTTCTTTATATTTTAATAGTTGCACGCGATTAAGGACGCTTACGACTTACGTGACTACGAAGAAGCAAACCAGAAACTTCTCACAAAGTGGCGAACCGGCGATGCGTGGCACAGAATGAAGGAACAAGTAATTAATAACCTGGACGCCTGGAAGTTGGACTTCAACGCCAAGGTTCCCGACAAAGACCCATTACTCGTTGAGAATTCGCTTAAGGAATTGAAGGAAAGGTAAATTTTTTATTCCTTTTTCTATTGTTTTCTGGTGTCCGGATCTGTTAAACAAACCGGTTTATATATGAACATATGGCTGGCATGCGGAACTTAGGTTCGTTTTATATTTTTGTAAGTATCTAGCTTTTCTAAAGAAAGATCTATTCGCGCTAAGAGCCCGTGCCGACAGTCGCTTAGCAATGGCTTTCCTGTTTCACGTCAAACGGCGACTATTTAAACTTTGATTGGTGATAAAGTGTGTAGTGTACCTCTATATAGTAGGTTACTCTCTACAAAAGAAATGGAGAATGCACTTCAAAAACAAATGATAATTGTGAACAACAAGGATAACCGAAGGATTTTTCAGCACATATCAATTCACCTCGAACACAAGAATCAAAGATGTCCCTGGTTGATAGCGTGTTTGTGTTATTAGTATCTTAACACGCAAATACATGAACAGTTATGGTTCTTATTATGGATACAGAAGAAGAGTACGAATTAGGGGTTGCATGCCAAAAATGATGATGGTGATAGTAACATTTTGGCTGATCGCTGTTTTTCGTTGCAATATAAAAGCTGCTCATTTAATAAGCACAAGAACTGTTGCTTTGTTTCCGTATTTCCTACAGGCTTTCAGATGGCATCCCAGGATGGGAACACATTCTAGATGATAAGCACCTGTTGAAGTTTTTGCGGTATAAGGATTTGAATGTCCCCGCAACGTTTAAGATGTTTGACTTGATTCACAAGCGTAGAATGGCCGAACCTACACGCTATTTTCCAGAAGGGAAGGGCCCGCTTCACTATAAACACGTATATGAGCTTCGATGCGCCGAAGTTCTCCACCATCGGAACCCACGTGATGGCACAGCTGTAGTAATTATTCGGTTGGTTGTGTTTTGTACTAGTGTGTTTAGTTTTTGCCTTAACCGCTTACAGGGTGTACTATACTATTGTCAAATATATTGAAATCATTAATCCAAGACTACGAAAGTCAGAATTGTCTTTTAGTGATTCAATTCAATTCAAAAAGCAAGCGTGCTTCTGTCTACTTAAGATCCCTGTCTGCTCGAATATAAATGTTCCAAGAAGTGATTTCAGCATTGATTCGAGTTGTTTCATGTTAAGCAAAACCTAACACAAGTGACAATGTTATGCTATTTATATTGGGTACTGGGTCAATAATTAGTAAAAAATATTGTCTAATTCAATAAACTTCGTCGATTGGGATCCTACTAGCGTTACTGCTAAATCTGTAGATTATTCTGGATTGATTATCAAGAACATCACCTGTCATAACTTGCCCTGATTACAACAACATGCAAAGTACAGTTCGGTAAAATGTATTTTCACTTGTCATGTCACAAGGATCATTGTTATTGTTATATATAAAAACATCTTTTACAGACATATTCTTGTGATATGATCCTTCTGAACAGCATGATAAGCTGAGAAATCAGTTACAATCCCACGAAAGTTGAAGCACTGCATCATAAGAAAATGCTATCAGAGGTGACGCTAAAATGAAAGTACTAGATAACACAGTTTTACTTTCCGTTAACTACGTCCGATAGCGTTGGGGACTGGAAGCCGGAAACAGGAGTGGATTACTTTACCTCGCAGAACGCGGGCGTCTTTCTGGTCGAATACGTTCTTGATGATGAACGTGTTCAGCGCGATGGTGTAACGTTGATAATCGATTTTAAAGGATTCCGTTTTTCGTGGGTTATGCAGTTCTTCCCGCCATCATACTTGCCGGTAAGCGAGTTGCGATGACGATTATGTAGGCGCATTAGTATACGTTTATAGTTAATGCATATTTTTCTCTCACCAATCTACTCATTGTTCCTAATAGCGAGATGACTTAATTCATTATATTTAGAAACTCTCAGACTTCCCCCCTGGTGGCTATTTGGCTATATCAAATGTATTGATTAGAGAAAAAATCGAGGCTTTATTGCAAACTGAAATAGCAATGTTTCTGTACACTCCAACGCTTGGTTGACCAGCTTGGCAATGAAGGATTGCTTTGAATGTTTGTTTTTTCGCATTGTTGTTTACTTTTCATAAACGTCTTGAGCTATTCAGATAAAGAATCTACGTGGATGATGCGCTCAGTCACAAACATATCTGTTTCCATTTCCAGACGATCATAACGACTCTGCAGGATACAGCTCCGATACGTTTTATCGGCATTCATATTTTGAATCAGCCGGTGATGTACAAAATACTTTACGGCATGGCCTATCCTTTTATCAGCAAAGAGGTAAGCTACGCTGTACTTACAAAATGTATCTCTTGATTCTATGCAACCTATTCTAGTACATTCTAGAATTCCGCTTATAGCGACATGTCTTTCCATGCGAAAATCAAGATCAAAAAGATCTAAATTTTCATTGTTTTCATCAATTTCCTGCTAGTAACTAAATTATACTCTCATATATATACAATGGTATATATTATATCATATAATTAAACGCGTATCACCATTGTATATGCATATATACAATAAACGCGCTCAGAAAGGTTCTAATATTCTGATATAGCATATATAGTTTTATAGAAATTAGTTATTGCGCTGACCCAGCTGCGCTTTTTTTTTGTAGTAAATATTAAATATCGTATCATCAAATTGTATTAATAAATTATAAATCAATAGCGCGACTGTACGTTGTATGTATGTAAAGAATATTATGATTCGATATCCAACTAAGAGCCCACGCGTTAAAGTTGAGACTAGTCTAGCGCATATTTGTTTTACTTAGTACTGACTGCGACGACAACCAGTAGGAATGAACCTACTTTTTGATAAATTTTTCATTGCATTTATTTTCTCTTCCAGCTTGTGAACTAGCCATTGAACTTTGTTTATTTGAATTAAGTCAAACTTATTCTGACTTTAATTTCTTTCCTGCTGTCTTTTTTCAGGACCTCCTAAATTTAAAGTAAGCTAAGTATTCACGATAAATCAAGAGAGTACATCTAATAATTGTCAGAACTTGCTTTTTTTGCTGACTTATTCTAAAAATTTTGATAAAAATTCTAACATAATTCATACCCTTATAACTTTCTCGGTGCTCTTATTCCGGTTATCGTTGTCTATCGCGACCGCAGAATCAGCAAAAAATTCACTTCCATGGGACCAACATCGTCGCTTTGCAAAAATACGTTGACCGTTCGATCCTCCCGAAGGACCTTCTTGGACCGCAAGAGCCTGACTATATGTGGTTACCCGAAATGGTTTACAAGAACCACGATTTTTTTGTCGCCAGAAGTTATTTGCCGAAAGGCAAGAAAACCGACGGTAAGGAGAAGAGCATACTTCACTAAAAAACGGACTTCCAGTTCGTTCAAGATATTGTGCTATGCTCAGTAGTCAATAGAATTAGGTGAATCCTCTTTTCCAAAATGTACATACGTTCCAATCGGCTAAACTTCCCAGCAGCAGGTATCTAACATGATGTATAATGAATAAAAGTAGTTTACGAAATACCAGTTGTCACAAGTATATGTATATACTGGGACTATTTCATGTTTGGTTTTTATAACATATAGAGTGAAGATGGTTACATTATTCTCTCGTTTGAGAGACTCTAAATATTCTAAATTCATTCTTGAGGAGTCTTGAGTCCCAAAGTTCTGTTCAGTATTGATGTGGCTGCAATCTGTTAGGTAATCAAATTTTACACACGAACAAAAATGGCTTTGTTACTAAATGAATATACTAAAATATATTTATACAAATATATATACTGTCAGATCTTATTGTATAGCTGGGGAGAGCCAAGTACCATGTTGAGCTTATGATTTCCGCTCGAAGAAAATTATGAATGCTGTGTATTTTGTTAATGGCAATAATAATAAACTTATGTGAGTAGAGTCCGTGTAAAACGCAGTGTTCTTCTAGCGGCGGGACTTCTCTGACACGGCTTTAAGTGAGAAAAGTAGCGAATTAATGTCCACCATCTACATTGTATATATATATAGACTCGAAGTGATTTAATATGTAAAAAAAAGAGATAATTTAGCCACAAATTTAAAAAAATACAAAGCCATATATATATATATATATATATATATATATATATATATATATATATATATAGGCTACGGCACGCAAATTGTGTGTTATTTTTGAAATTTTATCTAAACGAAGACAGATTAGCTATTGTTTGCTTTTCTTCCATGTGTTAGAAGTGCTATTACTAAGACTCACGTGTGTTCAGTATAATCATCATTCACCGCAATTACAGCTTCAATTTCACTCTAATAATTTTAATCCGCAAACTACTTTTTGTGGTTATCATGCAAATATAAAATCACTAGTTCACTATATTAATGTAATCATCACTATGTTAAAATTCTAACGGAAAATAAATTTTGAAGTAATAATAGGGTAAGTATCCCGAGAAATGCCAGGGATCAAGTCGACTAGAAAATCTAAAGGGTGCAAAAGGCCGAAAAACTAACCGTTAAAGCTTATCTAGATGACCTAAGCGGAAATTGATGTCCTTCTCTCAAAATGACCGTTTATTTTTCTGTAGGAAATCCTCACCTCCAGGTGTATGAAAAAAAAAAAAACTTTAATATATTTTGATGACTTTTTTAATTTAAATTAAACTCTATATTGGATCTCTCGGTTTCCTAGATTAGAAGAATCTTCCGATTTTTTCTAAAAGCCGTACGAAAACTGACAGTAACGTAGGCTCTTAATTTCAAACAAAGATTTTTAGTTTCGTTACATTTCGCCCAAGCGAAGAGATCGAGTGATAACTGATATCTGGTCATATTTCGAAAACGAGTATTGTTTTCTTTTTGAAAAGTTTGTTATTTTGTTTTTAAAAAAAAAGTGGTTTTCTCTTGGCAATAGCAAACGCTTGTCCGTTGCGACAAATAGCCCGCCTACGTTTGTCCCAGTTTAGGTGCCGTATCCTGTATATACATATCCATAGCACATCATCTTTATTTCGTTCACCCAATCTCCTATTACATGGCTTTCCTCCTGGCCATCGGATTACTTTTATCTTTACATTTTCCTTCAATTTAATTACCCGTTCCTTTTCTCACTCTGCGTTCAAGCGGGATCGTAATAAAATATATATACGATTTAAGATTAATAAACTTTGAAGTTTGAATAGATATGCAAACTCTGAGGCCGTATCAGTTCAGAGAGATTGGGATTAATAAAATCCTATAACAATGAAGAAGGAAAGGGGCGAAGAAACATTATAAAAACTGTGAGCATTACTTCAAATCCGTAAGTATTATATTTTTTAAAAACAAAAAACACTTTAGCTTTTAGTGATATATTTATAAACTGTTGTCATAAAAATAATACTAATGACCTTTATTAATAGATCTGCAAGTGGAAGTTAGTATTTTGCATGTGCGCCATGGGACTAGAAATCTATTAGATATAAAAATGTCTATGATAACTTCGTTCATCAGGTTCTTATGCAGTAATATTTATCAGTTCTATATATAGAAAAGTCACACTAGTTAATGTAGTTCTGCCAGTTCCGAAGCACTTTGTGTACCTGCAACCATGTGAGTGCTTTTAATGTACAATTTAATATCTAATATATTCCTGGTCGATTATGATTATTTATAAATGTGAGAGTAAGAGTGGACTTACGAAAAGCGGTCTCTATTTCGCGCGGTAAGGCGCGCCGTCCTGCTTTGTTTCGTTATTCTACGATCACAGCGCCCTCATGGGCTTCAAGCATTCGTAAGTTAGGGTGTTAACAATATCGACAGCCATTTTGTCAGTAGAAGCTGACGAGAGCGTAGGCCAGGCAAAGCAAGTGAGCGCAGAAAGCGTGAATCCAATTTCTTT
Organism: Varroa jacobsoni; assembly: GCF_002532875.2. Lineage (NCBI taxonomy): Eukaryota > Metazoa > Arthropoda > Arachnida > Mesostigmata > Varroidae > Varroa > Varroa jacobsoni. Next base: position 82,960 of record NW_019214511.1, read on the forward strand.
GTTTGCTAGCTCGTAGTTTCGGCGTTTTATTATTTTGGTGAGCAAAATCGACTTATCGATTAAATCGATTAAAAATAAGGCTGGTGCATGTTCACATTTCTCTGACGTGCGAAGCATTGGCTAAGTGTATTTCCTTGACGAGATGGATTGGTTAGGTCTATAACATGATCATCTAATGATATAATAATCGGTAGTATCTATTCCTTTTTTATTATACAGGTCTATCGATTAACGGCAGTTTCGATGACCACTTGCAATAAAGTGTAAGGTAAGGAGTAGTCGATTTATATTATTTAGTATATTTTTTTACAGCCAACGCTTAGTTTTTTCTCCGTTGAATCCTGTTGAATACGTAATATACGTCTATTGGCCTGAGTCATTTAGTCAATATTTTGTAATATGTCGATATTTTCAACCAAGAATGAAAGAAATCTAGTCTACGTTAGGCTCAAGTATTGTATTACTAAATGCTTACACATGGTTTAGAAATTGTTGCGTTAGTAAGGAGATTCGTAGATTCTAAATTAAAGCCTTGAAAAATATTAAATGCTATTGTTTACGATGGCTTGAAGCTCGTGATCCCTCACGAGGGTTACCAAGCGAATGCAAAGCGAGGTAAATTTAGTGTGGGTTCTTCGAAACGCTTTGTATCGACATGACATAATTTTAGTGTACTTCCAAACATTTACGCATAGACATTATAGTTTAAACAAGATAGTAAAAAGTTTTAGGGAGTTACATGTATAATTTGGCAAGATGGCTCTATAAATTAAGCTCGTTTCGTGGCAGAATTAGTAGATACAAAATGTATTTTCTGAGGTGTACGAAGAATTCAGGTAACCCCTAATCTTAAAGCCCATGGCACCACTCTAGAGCCATTGGGTTAATACAACTTAGGGCAAATTAAACGTTGCGAGTTCTTCGAAACGGGTCGTCTTTTCCTGACGGGTGTTTCCTCTAGCTCTCAAACATTAAATATCTCGAATATTAATAATAATAAAAACCTTAATAGTGAATATAATGACAAATATCCTAGAGAAATGTAAACGCTATCTAACGGTTATATTTTTGTCCGATTTTTCAGTGTGTGATTAAAAATGATTGAGAAGAATGATGACCAAGGTAAATTTTTGAAGAAAAGTGCTATTGGAAGTGAAGAAGACATAAGAATATCTGTGCGTAGACATTGCAGATAGTTTCAGGTAGTTTAACCAAGGCAAGCTACGATTCGTCGGATAAAAGATAAGTCTACACCGGGTGGTACCGTTCAGACTATCTGTAGACGACGTTGCGTAAGACCAAAAAGATCGATGAGCTTTATCAGCCAAGAAGTACTAAAGAATTCTAGCGAAAAATCTTTAAAAGAAGTTTATGATTTTAGCATCAGCAAGTCAAGCGCTCATCGCATTCAAGATGTTGTAAATTGAATTGGTAACAATCAAAATATGAGGTAGGAGAAAAAGTTACACACTGTATATAGATTACTTAATTGAACGACTAGTTACATGTAGAATTAATTCAAACTCTGTGTTGTATGGAATGTATATAATATGTATTGTATGGTAGGATATTCGTGTTTGCTTCATGCCATCGGTTAAACATAACGAACTGGTATCAATAAATATATAGAATAAAGAAATATATAGAAATTAAATGTGTTTTTAGTATATATATAAAAAGACGATGCTAGGGCATAGAGTACTTGCTCGTTTATGTGGAACTGATACTGAGTTACCCTAACTATATAAAAAAAAATAGGGCAAAAAAAAGAAAATATATCACAGAGTATTTTCCACTCATATCTTATGACAATATCAGAGATTCAATAATAATTAATGAAAATCAGTTTAAACGTGCCTGTTTTAGGCTTTTTTTGCTTCTCTATAAAATTAGAATTGTTGTGAAAGTAGTAGTAATCAAATCAGACTAACTGCACAAACAAGATCAGCCAAGCAGATCAGCTTTCAATTCCATGATTATAATATTAAAAAAATAACCGCTGCCATAACGGGTCTCAATTCGTTTCTTAGTTTCGCTATGGTTTCTTCACCAAACATGTTGAAGGCTATTACGCAGTCCGTGCTCTGGCTACATAGTATTTACGAGATTTACGATTACTAGTACAGTTGTGTATTATAGTTTGCGACAATGTTTTTATCGTTTGAACTACCCTAGTTGAATAATACGCAATCTGTTAGATGTTGGTGCGGCGGGTCGGCAGACTGTTGCAAATTGGAGGCGTCTGGAATCCCTGCAGACGTAAAGGGTCTTGCAGGGATTCCAACTACCGATAGTTAAGGATGAACACTTGTGTCGAGTGCATGAGCGGGTTTACTTGAACTGGCTCTTGGAAGAGGTACCGCCGTTGCACCAGTTTCTCTTACTGGAGGTTTTGATGAATCAGCACCAGCATAAGCGATCAGACATGTTTGAGCTTGTTGGCTAGATGCCTCTGGGCCCGACAGGGATGCAACCCCGTGCCGCGCGATGCTGTTGCAGTGTTTTTGTCTACACCGTAAAGTGGAACACAGTGACAGCCGTTTAGATCGTGGGAACACCGCACCACCTTTAGCCAAATTGATGCAATGTCACAATGATGTATGTTGTTTAATATGACAAGATATGAGAAACTGATAATTAATAATAGATAATAATAAAATTTGCAGTATTGTTATGATTTCGTTCACATCACATTTTTGGTAATCTAGAATCAGCTCAGCAATAAAGAGCTGATAAAAAATGAAATTAGGGACTTCGCATCAATACAATCTGTCTCACCAAATACAGTTCCTAGTGTGTAAGTGACGTTTTTGTCTTTATTATGGTTATGTCGTCTCAAGGTTATGCGCACAAAAAAGAAAGGGCATGATACCTTTGTTATTACAATAAACGTTGGTCATAAAGTATATATTGGAAGTGAATGCAGAAAATAACACATACGGAACAACTCTCCTGATGTTTTCACCGGCTAAAAGTAGGATTACGGTAAACTAAGGATTGCTTGGTAAGGTATTTCTAGCTTAAGCTACTAAAGGTTCTATTTCGCAAGCTTATTGATGTTTGTTGATGTCTAAGCGGTTGCACATTTGAGAAAAACGAGTCATATAAACAGCGTTTCATCAACTAACAATAGATAAGTAGAAGATGCGACTGCGGAAAATAACAAAGCGCTCATACGAAGTTCTTTTTAATGCATCGATTCCCGTAAGCTACTCGTAAACGACATGTATTTCATGTATTTTCACCGCATTGAATTTGTCCCATGAATTGCTTCTAGAAGAAATCGCTGCTTTCTTCAATTGCCAACTTTCTATCTCCACAAGTCAAATAGTACCCCCGCCGACGGCCGGGTTTTCGGCAGTTAATTGCATGCTACTTTGACAAAATGCATGCATTTCAACAATAAATCTGCAAAAAGAACAAAACTTGAACTATTGTGATTCGTTGATACGTAATAAATAGGTAACTAAGACAATTCAGAATTCACGCAACTTAACTACCGTTTTTTCTGCGGAGTATCTGTATTGGGAGTACCAAAAACCAACGAGCTACGTAAATCTCGGACAAACTGAGGGTTATGTCTTTGATTGCAAGGTTGTGAGGATACTATGATAACATAATAAAGCGCACACTTTTTAGGCGACATTTGTATTTATAGGAAGATTCCCCATTAGGGAAATTCCTTCCGTCGATGCCTGGAGAGAGTAATCGCACAGCACCACTATCTCTCGAAGCAGGTGCTCTCGATAATAAAATTTGAATTTTGCTATAAAATTTCCCAGTAGACTGATCTGATACGACAGATATAACAGATGAATATTAGTAAAAATTAGATGGGGCACTCTATGAGCCTATTGTTATGACGAGACATGCAAATATATTTTGTGGTTAATGTCTCATTCAGGTCATTAAGTAAATCTTTGAATGGGTTCAATAAATATGAACAGTCCAAAATTTGTAGATAATTAGAAAGCGATCTCCAAGTGACTATCGTACATAACGCTCTCCAACTATGAATCACCAAATAATCAGGGTAAATATTTTGCCAACACAGATTCTTTCAAAATAATTCGGAGAAGCCCCTTATATTTTCTAGTTATATTAGACTATATTATTTAGTTATGCTGACAAAGGATCCGTTCTTGGCTTGATTTGATCCGCGAGATCTGGCTCTGCGAGACATTGAATTCGATTGCAAGTTGGCTTTGTTTTGCTCCAGCCATCAACTTCTTTAGCACTTCCACTTGAACCTTCAACGGAAGGCCTTTACGAGCCTTGCAGGTTGTTTTGCAGGCCTCTCCAAATATTTTCGCTGGGCTAACTTTTGATCCACTGGGTTCCGATTCGTCAGTCGAATCGGCAGCTGCTGCACCGTCATCATCTGTCATAACGGTATTGCATCGGAGTTCGAGTTAAAATTCCTGTAATTATTTAATCAAATGTTATGCATTTGGTATATCAGCAAAAATAAATTTTAGCCGTGTCATTTATGTATCGATATCTTGGTTAATTCGTCGCAAAACAAAAATCGATTCAAGCTATAAAAGCATTATTACAATGCTTCGAAGACAATGTTTAAAGTCATTCCAAATAGGAAATGTAATCATATCACGGCAGTACACATATTAATAAAAAGAGCGCAGAAGTCTACGTTTAAATGAAATAAACAAAATATGTTCAAGCAAATGCTTATACATTTAAATGAAATAATTCACTGCCATTTGTGTTGTAATATTTATTATTCTGCGGTTGACAATAAAATTGGGTCCCGTATCCCTTAACCCCAATTTCCATAAAGATAAGGCTTAAAATAAAATCGTTTCAGATAACATTTTCGTTAAATTAACATTGAGAGCCTATTTCTCGGCCAAAGTGCGCAATGCTCTTAGAAGCACCACCTCGAAGCCAATGATACAAGTACAATCTACAGGACTTTGTATTACTTTAGCGCTGTTTTTGTTCAGTTGCCGCAATGAATTCCGTTTTGAAGCATTGGCGCAATACTGGTGAAGACCTTGTGTGTCTATGGGGTTTCTCCAATCTGATCAGGTATTTGAAGGTCGTCGAATCCCATATGGACAGCGTACAGGTACCGAGCGACAGGTCTATGGTTATTTCTCCTAGGTAGGTCTTCCAGATTGCGCGAACTGAGCCAAATGCTAAAACAACAGAATTAAGCAGTTTGCCATAGAAAGTAGCGCTGAGAAAGAGCTACAGAATTAATCGTCTATTGTTGCTTTGTCGTGATACTTCTAGTCGTTTTGGCAACCCGGGAAGAGCGAATTCACAGCATAAATTTTGTCTGTACTCTTCAATCACGAGCTTCACGGGCACACCAGCTTTGCATGCGTACTCTAACATCTAATTTTTATATAAAAACGCAATTCTATCCCAAGTCTTATACAGTTGAAAATTGATCATCAGTTCATGATCAGTGATACCGAAATATGGTATGCGACAGTAACTTTCTCGATTTACAAAGGATGTAAGACGTAAAATTATTGAAAACAGAACGACATATAGATATACTAATCAATTCAGCTAACACACTTAATTCAGAAAAGAGACATTGTCGAAAACCATCAATCACCTCCCATAGAAATGTCTAGAAGAACCAGACTCAGCACTTTCACAAACACAGATAAATCTGCAGACCAATTCAAGAAAAGCAGAAGTTTGGTATGGTATGATATACCACAGCCGAACATAACAGCATACTGAGGAGTTGGCGCTTCTCAGGCTTACGAATTCATTGAACTTGATGAGATCAAGCCCTACCTGCTCCTCACCTTTCTACGAGTTTTACGGAGCGAGTAACATAACCATGTTACATGAAGGAAATGTTCAGAGCAGTTAAAACGTAGCTGCTGAAGTATAAAGTCGGCATTTGGGTCCATTGAGTTAATGAATATGACTTTATTATAACAGGAAAGAGCTTATATTTTAAAGTATTTTGAAAAAAATCTCTATAAATAGCTTTTTAATGAGTAGTGAGCAGCCAAATACTTGCACTTATTTGACTGAGACGCTGTTACACTGTTGCACAATCCCATGTTTGCTTGACTTTGTGTGATTGCGGCGTCTAATAATAATCCCGACAGAACTTCGGAAAGCTGTCTGTCGTAACGGACATGCGATCATGCGTTACATTTGGTATCAAAACAAAGCCAGTTTCTTACTAGAACAAAGCAATAAGCTAGTCAATGCTAAAAACCGTGCGTCGCTTTCAAAATTTGAGCGAAGATCAGATATTATCCAATCTTTTCACGCTAGGTGAAGCATTAACGAGACTAAAAACTTCCAACCTTGCCGGAATCGACGGCCTACGTTACTACCAGTTTCATGTGGTTCTTGAAAAGTTCGAGAAAGATTTTCACGAGGTAAACCGGAAGATCCTCAGCAGTGTTTGATTATAGAGGGCTCAAAATTAAAGAGGACTTTGAAAGTCACCTTTGATGCACCTGCCTTGGTTTAGAAAGGCAAGCAGTCGTTTTGGGACAGAGAATATGGATTGGGTTGCCTAGGTAAGCTTTAACAGTTAATTTTTCTGAGACTTTTTGCACGTTTTGCATTTTTGGTACTTCTATGCTGTTAGTACCTTAAAAATTAATTTCGTTAGATATTTTTGTATGTAGGGTATTTGAATGGCACTTATGAATTTATGCCTACCTATTTCGCTATGTGCACGGCTGTGATTAAAAAGTTACTCGCGAATTAAAAAATAATACTTTCAAAATGACTAATGAGTGTTTTACTTCCTAAATTGATCCTATAATCGCAGTAAATGATTTTCACAATTAATAATTGTGCTCATTAGGAACAACGCTTCTAGCACCTCCGCAATCTTGAAATCTGCTTTTATCTACAGTTTTCAAACAAAGTATAAAAAAAATTCGGATGTAAGCGCCGCACTTTGCGAATAACCTAAACATATAAACTACATGGTTCAGTTCAAAATAATGGGAAGCTTAGTCAGAAAATCGTCGTGAATTCCTCTGTGAGTTGCAGGTTTGTGTTCTCGTATGATCCTGACAATAGCGTATCGCAGGCCTTATCTTTGAATTCTGATTTCGAGATACGAAAGCAGAATCGATGATTGCACTGATAGCCTGAATGTTGTCAATGGACTTTGTCTGACAACAAAGAAGTTAAGCGAACCAGTATTTCAAATATGGACACCTTGTACCGCACAGATTAACTCGCCTGCGATGCCAATAAGCACGCTGTGAGCATACCACAATTTGAAGAATTGAAATGTCTAGCAAGGTCACAAAAGCTTAGGAACTTTCAGCAAAACGCAATACGGCAAACCTACTTGCAATAAGTCAAAGTTCATTCAAAACAAAAGAGCTTTACCTATATGTTATAAACTTTAGCTGCTTACGAAACATCTCGAAGGCAACAGAAGGGAAATATTAGCTGATGTTGGCTAGGTGTGGACTTCTCTCTATGCTCCGAGTTTTATCTGTATGAATGCTGTTATGAACGTGAGCGAGCAGAAACAATATATCTCCGGAAATACGACAGTTAATCAACCCCAGGAGGTTGGAAATAGATGAATGATGACCGACATTGTAATGTCGGTCATCATTCATCTATTTTACTAACTATTACAAAACTCTAATTACTACAATAACAGTATATTTAAATAAATTTAAAAAAATAGACGAGACTGGGCTATCACGCAAATTAAATACGACGGTCGGACATTAACCAGGGATACAACCTTGTCCTGATTGTTCCATCTACTCAGAATTAGTCCGCTAAATCCACCATTTTGAAAGAGGCCTAACAACACTCAAAATCCGTATGTAGAGAAGCCAAAACATAGACGCGTAACACAACGGATGTAGATATTGCTGTTTATGTATTTAATTCATATTTCAATGAGCTAAACTTCTATTATTATGATTTTCCAGGCAACGAAATGCGGTATCATTAACTGGTAAGCATTATCAATAGAGGTTTCATAAAAGACCAAAGTTCTCTTTCCATATATCTTTTTGTGTACATTTTTTTCTTGTCAAGAAAAATATACACAGTTATTTTTGGTCATTGTTTCCTTTTTCGCAGCTCAACTGGTTCAAGAATTCAATTTTTTATTCGGAAATTTAACCACAATATATATGTAAGTAATGCAATAATTTTGCACCTTTATTTTGCTGATATACCATGACCAATTTATTATTATGTATTTATTGTCATAACTAATTACAGTAGGGGAGTTGAAACGTGTCCATTTTTGCTTTTCGGCTCGGAACTGGAATGGAAAACACTATTAAAACGTTCATATTTAACATTTATTGCAAAGATATAAGCTACAGATGGGCGACCATTTCATTTACAAGCATTTACGAACCCTCACTAATTGGTTCTGCCGGGCAACTCTCTTAGCATTTGTATAGCACTTTCAAAATTGTCAGTTAACTTTATCCAATTTTCATTTCTTAAACCTTGTTAGGCCTAGCTATCTTTCTGGTTCGAGATACAAATTGTATTCCTGATCGAGTCCAAGGTAGGTGTCGGATGCAACGAATACGGTGAGAATGATCCGCTGATTTATACTCTCCGGCACCCTGAATATCAATTGGTGAGTCATCGTGTGGTAGAAGCCTGATAGTCTTTTCAGAGAGTATAATTCGCCACTATCTTTATGTCCTAAGATGATAAACCAGTTTTCATTTTTCCACTTTAGCGTCCGTGACTGCATTGCTGCTTTCGGGACGCCACGCTGGCCCGGTTTAGAGTTGAGTCGAGTCAGCTCAACGCTCACTAAGTACTCCTCACCTGGCTTGACCTTAATATAGTAATCTTCTGGCACAGGGCCTTGTAAAGGTCTATTTTTTATTTGCAGAGACTGACAACCTGGGCCATCGAGGAAGATTCTTAATACTATTGATGGAAGCTCTTTGCAGATTGCTAAAACTGTCTTAACGTACTCAGGATCAAACTCCGATTGTAGAGACTTTTGAAGATTTACAAAACCTTCCCTCGTGCGCACCTTGTGGATGGCTTCGGCCAGGGTAGACACATCGGCTTTATGGAACATGTACAGGTGTTCGCGCCTAATTTCCGGTAACGTTTGAAGAGGATCGTCAAGATCATGGAATCGCGCTTGCGTTATAGTCTGAATCAGCGTTATACAGTTCAACACAGATGACAAATAACCTCGGGCTGTAAGAATATCTATCTGAGCTTGGATAACCCTTGGAACCTGATCAAGAACGGATTTGAGATCAAGCCCGTAGTCTGAACACGGCAATCGGCAGTGCTCCATGTGCGCCTGTAATAACAGGAACGCTTTTGTATGTGGACTTCCGTAGCTTTTACGATAGTGACCCCAGCGACAGTCTCTAGCCAATTCTGCATTTTCCTTATCTTCGTTGTGTCGAACAGGTAACTCCGCAAACTCCTTGCAATCACATAGTATTTCGAGCAGTTGCAGGTACGTGCAGTTGCGTTTCAGCGTTTCATGAAGGAATTTCGCAGTTTCATGTGAAAGATAATAGTAGGACGCGATCTTTGCAAGGGGCGTAGGCACCAATGTGCGCTCGTCTTCTTCGATCTCAATGCAATGCGAAAGAACCAGTTTGATTAGTGCATCGGTAATGAGATTCGATAGAAACTTGTTAACGCTTTCATTTGTAGTATCCTCCAAACCATAGTAACTGGGATTAAGCAACAAACGCCTGAAGAAAAATGTCCAAGTCATATATTCAATGCAGTCTTGAGTAGTGGACAGAGTTCCTGCCACAATTTCAGCGTTTAAATGATCTGGAAGAACTTTTAGAAGAGAACTCTCTACTGGGAACGGTTCGTAGAGAAACTTCTGGTAGAAGTTCTTTTTTTGGTCATGTACCAGTACAACGGCAACTCCACTGGTATCGAACTGTGGCCGCCCTGCTCTACCGATCATTTGCAAAACGTCTGTAATCGGGTAATCGACATAAGTATTGGTTTTGGCGTCGAAATATTCCGTGCCTTTCACAATGACAAGATGAGCGGGTAGGTTGACACCCCACGCTAACGTGGCCGTCGCTATCAGCACTTGAATCTTGTTGTTGAGAAAAAGTTCTTCGACGAGCCGACGATCCTCCTCCTGCAGCCCGGCGTGATGCATTCCTATACCAAAGCCAAGCAAATCGCGTAGGTCTTTATCTCGAATCTGATTCTGAATATGCTGCATATCAGTGACAGTCATTCGCAACCACTTTTGTGGGTTCTCGCTATTGACGACAGATGTTCGGAGAGCCTGCGCTGTTAATCGAGTCTGCCTACGGGATGACACGAAGATCAGCACTGGCTGATTAGGCGAATGCTGTAGGATTGCCTTGTATGCGGGCTGATTCATAATCGCCATACGTGGGCAATAGTGTTTGCCCGGATGACCTGACACATGCACTTCGAGCTGCACTGGTCTCACTGATGGCTTGAAGTTGAAAAGACCTTCCTCACTAATCTGCAACCAGTCGCCCAGATCACGCGCGTTTGCCAGCGCAGTGGACAGGCCTATAATACGCACTTTATTCCCAGTGAAAGCGTTAATGAAGTTCGTTCGCGATACGATCACTTCAAGGACCGGGCCTCGGTCTTCGCCGAGAAGATGAATCTCGTCAATCACAATGAGAGCCACATTTTGTACGTAGCGTCGCGTTTGCCACGAACGGGATACTCCGTCCCACTTTTCTGGCGTGGTGACAATAATATCAGCATTTGCAATCGTCCGGAAATCCGGGGTGACGTCTCCGGTCAACTCGGCCATGTTTAAGCCAAGTTGGCCCACTAACCGTTTATTCCAATCGTTGACGCGTTCTTTTATCAAACTTTTGAGAGGAGCTATATATACAACTTTGCGGTGTTTTTCCATGTTGAAAACGCGGAACATTGCTATTTCCGCAGTGATAGTCTTACCTGATCCTGTAGGCGCACCCAGAAGCACGTTATGGTCAGTATGGTATAGCGTATGAAACAGCTGCGTTTGAATCGGGTTGAAATGCGTGAAATGGTAGAGTGACTCAAAGAGCTCATTTTTCAAAGCCGTCTTTGGCAACGGCTGAAGGTCGAGCAGTTCCGTATGCGGCATGTAGACGCTTGGCAGAATCAAATGCTCAAACGGCATAGGGATCTCGTCATCGGAGCCCAGCCACCTATCAGAATCGACGTGGATCAGATACTGTGAAGGTAAAGGATCACTCACAGGAATCGGAAAGACAAGGTTCTGTGGTTCTGCATTCACAATCTGCTTCTTTTTGAGGACCAAATATTCCGAGTGTGTGATGTTCTCACTCTCTGGGTCTTCCACCCAGATCCAAAACGCTTCAGCGTTGTGGTGGAAATGGTCATCCCAAACAAATGCCGGCATAATATTGAGCGAAACTCTCAGCACCGTACGAGTTATTGGTTGTACTGAACACTCAACTTCTATAAACGGCACATTTTGTGCAAATTGATGGATAAGGCGTCCTTGTGACTTATTATAAACAAGCTGTCCAACTTCGTCCGAAGTCATATTTCTAAGGTGCGAGATGGTTGCATGCTTTTCCTTTAACATTTGAAGTGTTTTCTCTGTTACACCGGGGAACTGACGGAGTGGGCTATCAAAGTGCCAGATTTGACGCTCAAGCATTTTTGCATTCATCAAAAAACGCCACGCAGCAAGTGAGTTTCCCTTTCGAAGCGCCATCTCGAACAAACCACGGGCAATTCTGGTGGCGTTCTGAGCAATGTAATTTGAGTCCGACACCAACGAGAACGTCTCCACATTGCCCCTCGATATATAATTTTGAATCAGGGTATTTACTTTCGTACCGTGTACACCCTGTCTTAGAGGCAGTTTGCAGTTTCTTTCCATTATTTGAAGCTCGTGGCATTCGTCTTCCCGCAGTTGTAATTGGTCAAATTCCTGCGCGTAGCTGATTATCTCTAGGACGTCACCATCCTGCATTGGCGATATACGACGCTCAAACCATTCGTTGATTCTAAGTACTGTCTCATATTTAATGTAGAAACAGGACGCAGTGCGGCCCAGGTCTGTCGCATCGAAACTTCCCGATTTTTCATGGTATCGTATCATTTTAGCTAAGTCTAATTTCTTGGCGGCGGCAATAATGAGCTCCCGACGGTAATTGATCAAGTTTGGATCTTTAGACACAACCTTAAGCGTGATTCCATAGACGAGCGGATTCTTCTTCATACGTACCATAAGATACGTATAGCTTAGCCAATCCACGGCTTCATCCACTGTAGTAACTGTGCCAAGAACAATTTCGGCAATCAAATTGTCAACTAAATTTTCGTGAAATTTACTTTCAATTGTAGTTTGATTAGTCATCAGCGAGATGTAATTGCTCATTTTAGCATGATGCGTAATGATCACAGCCTCGCCATTTTGCTGAAATTGAGGACGACCAGCTCGGCCAAAAATCTGCTGCACATCTAGAATGTTGAGGTCTACAAAGGAGCCTTTTTGTGAATCATAGATGTCGGTACCTTTAATGATGACACAGTTGGCGGGCAAGTTCACGCCCCAGGCAAGAGTAGACGTACAGAATAGTACTGAAATAACGCCTGCCGAGAAAGCTTTTTCAACGAAGTTTCGATCCTGTCGAACCATCCCTGCGTGGTGCATGCCCATCCCGGACGCAAATATCTGTTGTAGCTTCATATTTCGCGAACTTTGTAGCTGTTTCTCAAAAATTTTATACTGTGGATGTTTACTCCGCAAAAAGTACTCAAGTTTACCATGCTCGGTGGCAATTTGCATCATCACTTCGGCTGATCGAAGAGTATTGTTCCGCGAATGGACGAAGACCATAACTTGATTGCCGTTCTTGACTATTTCGAAAGCCTTTTCAAAAGCAACCTCATCCATACGCTGGACTTGCTCCGTTTTTTTGCGGCCTTTGATACCAATGAAGGTTTGCGATAAGGGTACAGGTCTAAAACGATGGTCGAAATAGAACAGTCCTCTTGCTGTGTTTACTCGAAGAAAATTCGCTACGTCCACATAGTTCGGTAATGTAGCGGACAAACCAATAATACGAATCATGGACTGCATACTTTCCACCTGGCGAAGGGTGCGGGCTACGAGAGCTTCAAGTACCGGACCGCGATCACTATGCAGTAAGTGAACCTCATCGAGAATCAGCAACCTAACCATCTGTAAGACCTGCGCGTCTCCAGAACCTTTCCTTGTGACCACATCCCACTTCTCTGGAGTCGTAATCAGCATGTGAGTTTTCGTCATTTCCATTTTAGTCAGTTGCATGTCTCCAGTTAGCTCCCTAACAATAACTCCGAATGGAGAGAGCCTTCGAGCAAAATTTGACACCATTTCGCCAGCTAATGCCTTCATGGGGGCAATATAAACTATTTTGAAGTCGTTCGACACACGATTGATCGTTTCATCAATGTACATTCGTACTAGGCGCATAATCGTCAGCATGGCTACATTCGTTTTACCGGCTCCGGTGGGTGCACAGATCAACATATTATCGTTCAGTTTATAGGCAACTGGATAAACTGCACTTTGTATAAGATTTAGGTGTTCTGTATTTGGAAAGGCCATCTGTAAGATTTCGTCCAAAGAACATATGGATATTAGGGGGCACACCTTCGGTGGACTGTGATTTTTAACAGGTATATGTATCTCATCGTAGTAGGGTTTGACGATCTGCTGGCAACCTTCTGGGAGAACAAGATTCAAACCGCCTACGAACACTTTTGTGCTTCGTAAGTAACGCATGCAATCATAAACGTTAGGCATCGTTTCCTCCATCGTCGTGTTTTGGCCAATGTACACCCCATTTGAAGAGGATCGTCCTGATCTCGCACCGTAACGTTCAGTTAATTCCATTTGTTTAAGTTTTCGTAGTTCATTTATCGTTAGATCATCACTATCACCGTTAGCTACCACCTTTTGAAGCTTTTTCTCTTCTTTTGCCATCATCTTCTTTATCTTAATATTACTTACGAGGTCGACAGACACAGTCTCTCCAAGAGGGTTATTGTACTGTCGGGCTAATCCTACTGATTTGTCGTTTCGCGCAACAGCAACCCCAAGGACCGCGTTCTTCGTCGCAGCCTTCACAATCGAAATGCGCTCCTTAATCACCTCCGAGATCAAGTCAAAGTAACCAATTCCGAGCATTTCGAATAGATCAGCTGATACCACATCATCTTGGTTGTTGGATTCGAGTCGAACCATTATAATTTCAACAATCTCTTCAGGTGACATATCGCTAGCACGTACGCGAGTTTTCATGTAACTGCGAACCTTGTCTTCAAGCCAACCCGCATCAATATAGTCAGTGGTTCTGCGCGCTAACCTACCGGATTGTTCGTTAGTTTTCTGAACAATATCGTTAAAGTGCAATTTTCTTTCGACATCCTGGACCGGCTTTCTGAACACAAAAGCGAAATCTTTCCGAAGCCAACTGGGAGAACATTGCATTCGGAAAAACTTTAAATCCTTTACTTCCTTTAAGAACGCGTTCCCTTTTTCTTCTTTTGACACGCTTTGCACAACAGAACCCAGTACCTCGCCAAAGGCATCGCGCATTAACATAACATGTTCAAAGATACGCTCAAGAATGTTTCTCGAAATGGGTGCCACTGAGCATGTGACCGCGATTAAGTCCTCATTACGAAGAACTCCTTGATTTTCCGCAAATATAGTCAGCAGTTGAATTGCGGCGGCCTGGCACGTGGCTTCGTCGACGTCACCCAATGCTTCCTGACAGAGAACCTGCAATTCTCGAAGGGATTTTGTGATCTCTGATTGTGGAAGTGCCCGAACTTGTTCACTTAATTCGTCTTTCAGTTTTTGCCAGTTTGCCTTCACAGAATGGCCTGACTCCTCAAGTATAATTTGTTGCTTGGTCTGGCAGAAATCTGGCGGATTAACTAAGCCCGTTTTGTAGAACGCTTCTCCGCGCCATAGCCCGGAGAAGCGCAATTGCTCCATAGGCATCGGCCTTAACAGGCTTATTCGACGCTCCGCCATCTGAAAAATGGAAAAATACACTGATTAGAGACCATTATCTCCGTATGGTTGTTAAGGTCAGTGACTCACATTGAAGATTTTTCATACATACGGACTTGAAAACCGTTTGACAACAAATTATGTTCCCGGTTGCATGGGCCATTCTCCCCATTCTAGGAAAGTAGTCGGGTTCAAATTAAATGTCTATGCGCTAGAAGATTCATTTATCACCGAGGTCTCTTTAATATCTGCTGACCTATCATTTTTTGTTAAACTGTACTTTTTCTTCATTCAGTAAGAAATTACGAATTTTATATTTTATAGATCAATTTTATTACGACAATGCACATCGATACTATATCACACATTTAATTATTGCATGTAGGCAGTACATTAGTTAGGGCATCTCGAATCCGCATGCCTACAGTGTACCTGCTAATTAAGGTACTAATAGTAAATACCTACCGACAACTGCACAAGAAAGCTTGGCTTCGAATTTTTAAATCAAAAAACCCTTTCAGCACTATTAATCAATGATACATGCTTGAACAATTACGAAGCCAACTCGTCTAACAGGACACGGTGCTTTTACTAGACGCTATGGAAGCCACCCGAAAAACTAACACCTCCATTTTCGCTGACATGCAAACCGGTAACAACAACAGATAGATAGAAATCACAGCTATCGTGAAACATTTCGTGTTTGTATTTCACTGGCAATCTTCTGAGAGTCAACCTTGCTAAACGGTGCGTTTTACTTTAATAACTACTGAAAGCTATTTCAATGGCAGTAACAGCTCGATAGAATAATGGACACTTTGTTGACGTAAAAAAATTTCGAAATGAGCATAAAATAAATTCGTATGCTCCCATTGAGACAAAAAGAAGACTTCTGCTATGAGCGTTTGAATTGCAGGTAGCCATGATACGCTGTGCTGCTGCAGGCATACTCAAATCTTTTATGTTAAACGATCTGTCGGCTGTGTGCCTGCTCGATCAAAAATGAATGCCGCATTATCCTAAAATAGAGCTTTTATGATGGATTAACTCCTTCACCAAATTGTTCAAAGCAGCTTGCAACAATGTGGTAATATCCTTGGAAAACAAAAATACTCAATGAGGGTTTGGTTGACATTTGATGAGAAATCTTAGTATGAATCAAAGCTTTCTATCGGATGTTTTCCCTTCCCATAGTCACCAATTAAGACTAACATAGGAAGGACACCTTCACTGCATTCATACTTACCAGAACACAAGTTATTCACTTTTTTCCGCATACGATTATTAAAGCCACCGATTGTAGTATTTATTTAAGCAAATATCGCAATAGAACGAGGGGTCGATCTGTAGCTGCGGAAATCTATGTTTCTTCCACAGAATATCATATTCACTCACCATGAACACACAAAATAACTTTGACCATATAACTGCTATGGTTATCACTCAGTAATGAAAATGTTTGGCTAATTAAAGAGCATTTAGTTCACTTTGCACAAATTTCGAAGTGATCGAGGGAATCTTCTTCTGGATACGAACTATAGCGAAGAAGCGGAGCTTCGTCGATGAGCAAAATACTCTGTTCCCACCGAGGTGAGCCGAATCGTTGCGGTGCAACAGCATCTGCGTCAACATTTGTCGCGGGACACGTTGTGAAATGTGGCTGTTTCCCGTAGGCTCTCGTGATCTCAACAAATCATTTCATGATTCGTAATTTCTTGAAAAAATTCGCTCGACTGACGAATGACACAACAGAAAGACGAGTTTCATTGAAGAAACGACTATCGAGATGATAATCGTTTGTGTACCTCAGCCGACTAACATATAACGGTGAACTTTAGTTTACGAGCGAAATTCAAATATAGAAGAATTTGAGAAAAGCAAAAATTCTGCTAAATTACTGGCAATACTGCACGAAAGAGGTTATTAAATGAACAGGAAGGTATATTTATATGTTAAATAATAAATAGTAATAATAAACATAATAATAATAGCTATATCTAATTTAAGTTCTTTATACACTGTGTTGGCGTTTTGATGCTACATCAGTATTTTCTAATATTAAGTTTTAATAATAATGAAGACATGTAAATTTGTTGGCAAAATTGGTAAGAAGAAAACTGTAGAGTTTTGTCGTACAATCACCAGCTCAGCTCAGAAGCGAATAGCTCAGAGGGAACTGTATTCTAAAAGTCATAAAACAATAACACAGCCATGGCTTAGCTGGAGGCGTTAGGAATCTAAAAAAGACTAAGCTTGCTGACGATAGAGTATCATTTTCCACTCTTTTCACCCTCTTGAAATTTCAGCGCTTAACACTGCTTATCATTTCCGTCTTGCACAGTTTGCAAGTTTATCACGGGTAGCAATATAGGGAAATCCCAATATGAGCTCAAATTCATTAAACTTGTAAGCAAAGCGCGAATATCTTGATTAAATAAAATTCGGCGCTACTGAAATTTGCAGTTCCGAAATTTGGCTAAAAGTTTTTGTAGAAATTAAAAAACGCAAGAAGTACTTTTTTTACTTGGTAATTATCATGTCGTACGTTAGCTTGATGGATAAGGAAGCACCGTTTAGATAGATAATTCACTTAAAACCCTTTATAAAACGATAGACTATAAAAGAATATGTTGTATTTATCTGTAGATATGCGTTTTTTGTAATGCGTCTAATTAATGATATTCGAATGATTCATAAATGGCCTGTGACTTCGTAAAGCAAAGATCCTTTTTAGTTATATAAAGTGAGTGTGCTCCTTGTCTTTTATGTTCGAATAAACATTTTAAGAATCCATAAGCGGGTAGAAATACAGGCAAACTTGCGACACAGTGTTCTATCCTAAAGAACACTCTACAAATCTTATAAAACTAAACTTCTCGTCTAATTTAATATCAATTTTATTCTGAGTTCATCGAATCGGGTGTGAAAATTCAACAAGAACAGGCATAGAAACTCGACTCATATAAACACTGCATTCTTAGTTGTAAGTAGTCGAACTTGTCACTACAATGAATTAACTAAGATAATACCCGTGATATACTTTAGCAGTTTTTAAGGTTTCTATAGTGAACAGAATCATTTATCGCTCCTAATGTTGCGGTAGATTTAACATCCTAAACTCAATTTCAAGCTAGTCATGCCTTTTCTAAGCGCTATATATATATATATATACCACGGTCGAGACCCGGTGATATTTAATAATGATGAAACAAAGATAAGAACAAGGACGCAGATTGAAAAAGTCTATATATATATATATATATATATATATACACATACATATATATATATATATACATATATAGAATACGGCACCTGTTTAAAATCTTATACAAAGAGATTAGTTGCCGTTTGCATTTCTTGCGTGTGTTAGATGTGTATTACTGAGACTCACGTGTGCTCAATATAGTCATCATTCACAGCAATTACAGCTTCAATTCCAGACCTGAGCCACTCTAATAATTTTCAAAATAATCATTTTTAATCCGCATGTAACTTTTTGTGCTTATCACGCATTAAATTATGTTAGTTGGTATAAAATCACCAGTGTTGTTCCAATACATTACGTTGAAAAAATTTCAATGGAAGTTCAATTATAAGGTAATAACAGGGTAAGTGTCTCGAAAAATGCTAGGGATCACATCGGCCAGAAAATATAAAACGTGTAAAAAGCCTCAAAAAAACTAACCGTTGAAGCTTATCTAGATGACTCGGCCGGCAAATGATATCCTCCTATCAAAATGACTGTTTTTTTTCTGCAGGAGACCCTCTCCTCTAGGTGTATCAAAACCTGCCCGTTGCGACAAATAGTCTACCTACGTTTGTCCTAGTTTAGGTGCCGTATCCTGTATATACATATCTACAGTACATCACCTTTACTTCGTTCACCCAATCTCCTATTACCTGGCTTTCCTCCTGTCCACCGGATTAACTTTCCTCATTAGATTGCTTACATTTTCGTTTAATTTAATTACCCGTTCTTTTTGTCACTCTGCGTTCAAGCGGGATAGTAGATTTAAGATTTAGATAAACTTTGAAGTTTGAATAGATATGCGAACTCTGAGGCCGTATCAGTTCGGAGAGATTGGGATTAATAAAAAATCCCATGACAATGAAGAAGGAAAGGGGAGAGTAAACATTATAAAAACTGTGAACATTACTTCAAGTCCGTAAGTATTATATTTTTTGAAAAATTAAAAGTGTACTTGTATTTTAGCCTTTAGTGATATATTTATGAACTGTTGTCATAATAATAATGACTTCTATTAGTAGATCATCAAGTAGACGTTCGTATTAATTTCCATGTGCGCCATAGGAGTAGAAACCTATTAGATATAAAAATGTCTGTTGTAACTTTGGTCTCATCAGGTTCCTGCACAGTAATATCTATCAGTTCTGTGTGTAGAATGGTCATACTAGTTAATGTATTCTTGCTAGTTCCATAAGTACTGTGCGTACTTATTGCTATGTGACTGTTTTCAATGTACAATTTAATGGCTAGTACATACCTGGTCAATTATGATTATTTATAAATATAAGAGTAACAGAGAACTCACGAAAAGCGGTCTCTCTTTCGGTAAGGCCCGCCATCCCACTTTGTCTCGTGCTCCTGCGATTACAGCGCCCTCATGGGCTTCGAACACTCGTGACTTACGCGGTGTCAACGGCATCACAGCCATTTTGTCGTAGAGGCTGGTGAGTGTGGTGTGGCGTGTAAGCCAGGCAAAGCATGTGAGCATTAAATACGTGCATTCGATTTTTTTTGTTTGCTAGCTTATAATGTAGGCATTTCATTATTTTGGTGAGCAAAATTGACTGTGCAGACAGTTCATTCATTATGAATAAAGTGTATTTATTTGATTTGATGCATTGGTTAGTTAGATTTATAATATGATAATATACTAATGTAATATAATGACCTGTATTATCTATTCCTCTTTTATTTTAGAGGTCTGTCGATTAACAGCAGTTTCGATGTTATCATTTGCAGGGTAAAAAGTTGTAGGTTTAGAACTTTTTTAACACTTAGTTTTTTCCTCAGTTGAACCCTGCATTTTTGCAACACGTGTAACATACGTTTATTGGCCTGGGTCATTTGGTCAATGTTTTGTAATGTATCGGCATTTCCAACCAAGAGTAAAAGAAATCTAGTCAATTTTCGGCTCAAATATTTTACTACTAAATGCTTACGCATGGCTAAAAGCTATTGTTTTACGATGTTGGAGCTCGTGGTCCCTTACGAGGGTTATCCTGGGAACGCAAAGTGAAGTAAATTTAGATTGGGTTCTTCGAAACGCTTTGTGTCGGCATGACATGCGTTTACTTTATTCCCAAACATTTACGCATAGACATCATATTTTAAACAAGATAGCAAAAATAAATTATAAGAGTTATATGTATAGTTTTGCAAGATGGCTCTATAAATTGAAATTGTCTCGTGGCACGATTAGAAGATACGAAATATATTTGCTGAGATGTAAGAAAACTATAGATGATCCATAATCTTAAAGCTTGTGGCATCGCTCTAGTTGCATTGGGTAAATCAAATGTTCTGGGTTCTTCGAAATAGGTCGTTTTTCCCGACGGACGTTTCTTCTAGCTCTCGAACACGATGATTAAAAATAGTAATAGATGTGTTTATTAAATGTCCAAAATGTATACACTATTTAACGGGTTATAACCTTTATTACATTTTCAGTGTGTAATTAAGAATAGTGAATGCACAAGGATCAACTTTTGAAGCGAATAACTTTTCTTTTTTATGGCAAGTATAGAGTAAATGCGAAGACAGTTTCAGGTATGGAGAAAATTAGTTTGAAACGGAGGATAGTATTTTCAGGATATTTGTAGATAATGTTTCGCCAGAGAAAATTAAGTAAAAGATTTCAAGTCTTATGACACGTTGTAATTTTGGCATGAGGATAAGCAATCAAGTGTTTAAGATGTTGTAAATTGACATGGAAGGAAAAGTTACACATATGTAATTTACTTTAAAATTTAAAAACGGTTACATGCAAATTGAAGTTATATATTCTAACTGCGCTTAGTATTTCAACGGCTTAGTCATATCTTTCACGAGATAATATGATCGGAAATAAATGAAACATTTGGGCAAGAGCAAGGAGAACTACATTTTCAAAGAAATTGTTTAAAAAACTTTCGCACTCCTCTGTAGGTTAGTGGTAAGTACTCACGTTTCTATGCAAACTATGTAATAAGATATGTACTAGATACATGGTACCTGTTAAACATATCAAACTGGCAGCTTATATTGAGTCAAATAAAGAAATATATTGAAATTAACTGTGTTTTTTGTATACATATATTTGTATGTAAAAAGAAAATGCTAGGGCTCGGTGTACCTGCTCCTTTACATGGAACTGGTACTAAGTTACCCTAGCTATATAAAAAATAGGGCAATTTCAAGAAAATACATCACACAGTATTTTCCACTCACACCCTATGACATTATCGGAAACTTTGAGAAGTTTGTTTTAGGCTTTTTGTAGGCTCCTGAATAAGATAAATAGTTATGAAAATAATAATAATAATAACCAAGTCAAATGAATCAAATCAGGTAACGAACAAAGTCAAAGCAAGGTTAGTTACCTGTAAATATTTCAGTAATTTTAGATATTAAAGCTCTTGTCTCATGTAGAAAAGAAAAGTGACTGTTCTAAGGATTCGCCTGACATTTTTAGATTTTTTATTTAAAGTAAATGAAAATATAAGATCGCATAGTCACAGAAGGAGCCATCTAGACATAATTCGAAGTCTGTTTGCAAATGGCTTCATTTCATGACTGTAGTATAAAACCGCTACTATAACCGGCCTCAATTAGGTTTCCCTACAGTTTTTCCATCAAACATGCTAAAAGCTCTTAAACGCAGCCCATGTAGGCTTAATTGAAACCTTAAATTGTTTTTTTACTTTATTGTACAAAGTTGTGTATTACACAGTTTGCGAGAAAACGGCTTTTTATCGTTTAAACTATCCCAGTTGAATAATATGCGATTGTGTTAGATGCTGATGTGAGGGGTGGGCAGACTGTTGCATATGGATATCGTCCAGCGGAATCGCTGCGGACGTAGAGGGTCTAACGGCCAATAGTTGAGGATGAGCACCCAAGCCGAGCGCATGAGCGGGATGACTCAAACTGGCTCCCGGATGAGGTACAACGGTTGTACCAGTTCCTGCTACTGGAGGTCCTGAAGAACCAGCATTAGATTGAGTGATCAGACATGTCGTTTGAGCTTGTTGGCTAGGTGCACCTGGGCCCGGCAAGGGTAGAAGGCCGTGCTGCGCGATGTGCTGTTGCAGTGTTTCATCTATACCATATAATGGAGCAGGGTCATAGCCGTTCAGATCATAGAAACGGCGCAGTACCTGTGCACAAAATAACGTATTGTCACAATGGTGGACGTTGCTTAATATGATAGTATTTAGAAACGCTTGAATCGATTTATATAATTTGCTTGCAAGCAAATTATACAAGGCAAAAAGACTGAAAATGTAACTGGAACAAAGTCTGAGGTAGGTTTCTAAAGAATATGATAAGGAGCCTGATTTCGATGAGTCTTACAGAAAAACCATTATAATTACTTTAGTGTCGTTTTTGCCTTTATAGCTATGCCATCACGACAAAAAAGGGAAAAGGATGTTACCTTTTTGTGATTACAATAAACGGTTTTGATTATAAAATATCTTACGCAGGTGACTAATAAAGTAACGCAAAAAGAACAACGCTCCTAGTGTTTACATCGGCTAAATGTAGCATTATAATAGGCTAAGGGTTTTAGTAAAGTATTTACAGCTAAGCCTACTCCTCGAAGACCCTATGATGCATGCTTATTCATATATGTCGTTGTTTCATCCGGTGTACGTTTTAAAAAAGCTGACACAGTATGTATCATAATTAACAATATATAAAGAGAAAATACAACTGCGGAAAATATCAAAGCATTACTCGAGCTCTGCGTTGCGCTCTTACGAAGTCCATTTTTATGCATTGTTTTTCCTGTGCTAACCTCAAGAGCGGCATGTATTTCGCGCTTTTTGGGCGGAGCGAGTTTGAGTCCCATAAATTGCTCGTCGAAAAAATCGTTCTCTTCAACAGCTAATAGGGCTTCATTGTCAAGTTTTATCTCCATCTGTTTCTCTAATTGCTCGAGTACTCGTAGGTCTGAGGGTTCTAGGTCGAATGGCAACGGACCCACGTCGTTGGTCGGCAGTGGTGTGTCCAAATCATTATTCTCAGGTTCGAAATTCACTCCGAGCACTGTCCTTATGATAGATTCAATGCAGGAAGAAACATCCTCGGTAGTCAGTTGATTCCACGCCAACTTGACAAAATGCATACATCTTAGTAATGAGATCTGAAAAAATTAAAGAATTACTAAAGGGACTCACAATGCTAGTATATAATGAACAAGAAAAACAACACAGGATTCACGCAACTTGATTGTCTGCTATCTGTGGAGTATTTGTAGCAGAAACCAACGAGCTTTGAAAGTACTGGGCGAAGTGAGGATTGTTGTGTCTTTAGTTAGAAGGTCATGAGAATGTTATGATAACATAATAAGGCGCACATCTTTTAAGCGGCTTTCTTATGTTTAGACAAAGATCTGATGATCTCATTTGGGAAATACTTACAGTCGATGCCTGCTGAACCCTTTGGAGAGAGTAATCACACAGTACTGCTAGCTCTCGAACCAGGTGTTCTCGATAGCGAAGCTTGAATTTAGCTACAAGGCTTTCCAGTGGACGGATCTGATACGGCAGGTATATCAGACGAATATTCTTAAGGATCAGATGAGGCACTCTATGGGCCTATTGTTATGACGGTACATGCAAATATATTTTTTTGTTAATGTTTCATTCAGCTCATTAGGTAATACTTTGAATAGGTTTACTACTAATAAGTATACTTATACGTATTATCTAGAATTTGTCTATAACTTGGAAGCGATCCCATGTGACTGTCGTACTTAATGCTCTCTAAACGAAATTATAATTCACGAAGTTATAATTCACAAAATGATCAGAGATTTTTCCGAAATTCGTAAATTATCCGCTCTTCGGAAAAAACCTCTCATATTTTTTTTATTTAGTTATGCTAACGAAGACGAATCATTAATAATTATCAGTCAAGGAATCAAACATTTGAAATCAGTTTTAAAATACCGGAATGTCATTGGCGACGAGAGCAATCTTCTTGTTGCTTTTTGCGCAGTCGGAATCTATTTGTTGTAGCCATCCGTGGAATATGTTTGATGTCATCATTGCTCCAGGCGAGTTTGTGTACAGAACGGGGTATTTCTTCACGCCTTTGAGACATGCAGGTTCTGCTGTTCGCCCAATAAGTACAGGTGGCATTAGTGCAGACCCGGATCGATTGGCACAAAATAGAATTGCTACTCGTTCATGCGGATCAACAAAGAGTTGTCTTTCTTTACTTGGTGGTGTACGATAAAGAAGCGTGGCTTCGTCCATCACATATACGTTATCTGCCGGACAATATAATAACAGATTTAATTTTAATTTTCGACGTTCTCCACAGCTAAGAGCCTTCGAAGCAGTCTTTTGCATTTTATTTACGATCAACATACACTTGAATCTATTCAATCATACAGTAGTATGCTTACAATGACTAGATAACAACGTGTATATTTGGAAACATTGCAACATTGCCAGCCTTATAATAAACACTAGCTTTGAATGTGAAATGTAGTTTTAAAAGTTCGGTTTGAATTAGCCCGTAATATAACATTTATTACCAGAGTTCTATCGGAAACTCGTTTTTTATATGAAATATAGAAAAAGTACGCCGTGCGATGCTAGAATATGCATTATTGGTGTACTATTACATTTAAATGTTGCACGTTTGTCGTTAAATAATTAACGATCTCTTTTTGTCCATTTGCTTTATCTGCTTTCGTTATCTCGTCTAAATGCTTCGAGTTTTAGCTCCTGTACCGCTGCTAAACATTGTTTCAGACGGTTGAGTTCGCTTAACACGAAACAAATCACGTCTACACCCAGTTTCATACCTAGATTATTTAATTGTTTCTAAATTAGAGCAAGCACGCACACTATCACCACATAACTATAACAAGAGTATAGAGAAACAACAGTTTCAATGCAAATACAACGTCCTCACTAACCGTGTGCATAATTTGCTAAGACCTTCCTGAATTCGGCGAGAGCAGATGACGCCGCGTTGGTTTCTGTTTCAACAGGTTCTAAAGCGGACGTAAGAGAGCTTCGTAACAAAACATTGTTTCGTAGTCGCCACCTATAGAACCAACCCTTTGAAGCTTTCCAATCGAATAAACCTAGCTCTTTCGCGAGTTGATTGGCGCGGCTAGTAATCATTACGCCTGCAACGCAATGCACAAGAACAGTAATAATAATGAGTTGTAGAAAGTAAAAAACCGGACCTCCTATCGAGAATGGCAGACCGAATTTTTTTTCGATAATCAGTGTCGTGTGACATTTGCAGATTCGTCAGAATTATCATTAAACGGAAGCTATTAAACGGAAGATTATCTTATTTCGTGCATGCGGTGTGTTACAAGTGTTAAAGATCCGAGGTACTTTCATGAGTACAGGCGATTAGAAAGCAAATAAAGCGTTCAACATCCCGGCGCATAGGCTTAGATTTACCAATCCGTGGACCATATAAGCAACACGGGTAACACCTAAAGCCGTTGAGTTTCCGTGACTGGCATGCTTGTTAGCCCTCTTACAATATTTTTAGGTCTATAACGTGCTTTTGAAACAACATAGGTGGGAACATAGGATAAACTTGCCATTGAATGCTGTTCCTTTGCTAACTTCGTCTTGATACCACTTAAGCAACTCTTCCTCAAGCTCTTTTTGAGGACCAACACGAGCTCTTCGCCTATTCAGATTGCCATTGTTTAGAAACTGACAAAGAATCCGTTCTTGGCTTGATTTGATCCGCGAGATCTGGCTCTGCGAGACATTGAATTCGATGGCAAGTTGGCTTTGTTTTGCTCCAGCCATCAACTTCGTTAGCACTTCCACTTGAACCTTCAACGGAAGGTCTTTACGAGCCTTGCAGGTTGTTTTGCAGGCCTCTCCAGATACTTTCGCTGCACTAACTTTTGACCCACTGGGTTCCGATTCGTCAGTCGAATCGGCAGCTGCTGTCTCGTCATCTGTCATAACGGTATTGCATCGGAGTTCGAGTCAAAATTCCTGTAATTATTTAATCAAATGTTATGCATTTGCTATATCAGTTGAAAAATATTTTAGCCGTGTCATTTATGTATCGATATCTTGGTTAATTCGTCGCAAAACAAAAATCGATTCAAGCTATAAAAGCATTATTACAATGCTTCGAAGACAATGTTTAAAGTCATTCCAAATAGGAAATGTAACCATATCACGGCAGTACACATATCAATAAAAAGAGCGATGAAGTCTATGTTTAAATAAAATAAACAACAGCAAATATGTTCAAGCAAATGCTTATAGGTTTACATAAAATAATCCACTGCCGTTTGTGATAGAATATTTATTATTCTGCGGTTGACAAAAAAAATAGGGTTCTGTATCCATTAACCCCAATTTCCATATAGATAAGGCTTAACATAAAATCATTTCAGATAGCATTTTCGTTAAGAGCCTGTTTTTTGCCGAAAGTGCGCAAGGCTCTTAGAAGCACCTCCTAGAAATCGATGATACAAATACAACCTACAGGGCTTTGTATTATTTAAGCGCAATTTTTATTCAATTGACGCAATGAATTCCGCTTTGAAACATTAGCGATAGACCAGTGAAAACCTTGTGTGTCTATGGGGTTTTTCCGGTCTGATTAGGTATTCGGAACTCGTCGAATCCCATATGGACAGCGTATAGGTACTGAGCGATAAAGGCCTTCCAAGTCGCTCAGACTGAACCAAATGCTAAAACAACATCATTAATCAGCTTGCCATAGAAAGAAGCGTTGAGAAAGAACTATAAAATTAATTTTCTATTGTAGCTTTGTCGTTATACTTCTAGTCGTTTTCGCAACCCGAGACGAGCGAATTCACTGCATGAATCTTGTCTGTACTCTTCAATCCCGAGCTCCACAGGCACACTAGCTTTGCATGCGTATTCCAACATCTCATTTTTATACATAAACAACGCAATTCAATCCTAAGTCTTATACAGTTGAAAACTGATCATAATGCTGGTTATTAGTTCATGATCAGTGATATCAACATATGGTATACGACGGTAACTTTCTCGATTTACAAATGATGTGAGACATAAAATTATTGAAAACGGAACGACATATGGATATACTAATCAATTCAGCAAACACACTTCATACCAGAAAAGAGACATTGTCGAAAACCATCAGTCATAAAAATGCCTAGGAGAACCAGACTCAGCACTGTCACGAACAGCGAGAAATCTGCAGACCAACACGAGAAAAGCAAAAGTTTGGTATGGTATGATATACCACAGCCACACATAACGACATACTGAGAAGTTGACGCTCCTCAGTCTTACGAATTCATTGAACTTGATGAATCGAATCAACTGGCCCTCACAATGAGTTTCTTCACTAAGAGAGTAAAACCTGGAGCCGTGGCGTGACAGAGTTCATGACAACGCAGCTTTTGCCCTGGCCATATACAAAGTTGGAAAGCGGTAAACAATCCCGTACCTTTTTGTCATTAACGCGGAATTCAGTCTCAGTCTAAGCGTGACCAGTAATACATTCAAAGACAACCTGAGCACCACTCAGTCTATTTCGTAGTAAAAACTCAATGTAAGATGCCACCGCTTTATCCTTTCAGAAACATGGCAAGAACAGAATAGAAATCGGACAGAATTAACACATTTAGCTTGACATTGGCGTTACAATAGTTTACGCAAAACGAGCTCAAGCCCTACCTGCTCCTCACCTCTCTATAAGTTTAACGGAGTGTGTAACATAACCATGTTACATGAAGGAAATGTTCAGAGCAGTTAAGACGTCGCTGCTGAAGTATAACGTCGGCATTTGGGTCCATTGAGTTAATGACTATTACTTTATTGTAACAGGAAAAAGCTTACATTTTAAAGTATTTTGGAAAAAATCCCCATAAATAGCTTTTTAGTGAGTAGTCAGCAGCCATATGCTTGCACTTATTTGACTGAGACGCTGTTACACTGTTGCACGATCCCATGTTTGCTTGATTTGATGTGATTGTGGCGCCTAATAATAATAATCCCGATAAATCTTCGGAAAGCTGTTTGTCGTAACAAACGTGCGATCATCCGCTACATTTGGTATCAAAACAAAGCCAATTTTTGCTAGAACAAAACAATAAACCAGTCAATGCTAAAAACCGTGCGCCGCTTTCAAAATTTAAGCGAAAATCATATATCATCCGATCTTTTCACGTTAGATGAAGCATTAACGAGATTAAAAACTTCCTACTTTGCCGGAATCGACGACCTACGTTACTACCAGTTTCATGTGGTTCTTGAAAAGTTCGAGAAAGATTTTCACGAGGTAAACCGGAAGATCCTCAGTAGTGTTTGATTATAGAGGGCTCAAAATTGAAGAGGACTTTGAAAGTCACCTTTGATGCACCTGCCTTGATTTAGAAAGGCAAGCAGTCGTTTTGGAAAAGAGAATATGAATTGGGTTACCTAGGTGAGCTTTAACAGTTAACTCTTCTGAGACTTTTTGCACGTTTTGCATTTTTGGTACTTCTGTGCTGTTAGTACCTTAAAAACTAATTTCGTTAGATATTTTTGTATGTAGGGTATTTGAATATCACTTATGAATTTATACCTACCTATTGCGCTATATGCACGGCTGTGATTAAAACGTTACTCGCGAATTAAAAAATAATACTTTCAAAATGACTAATGAGTGTTTTACTTCCTAAATTGATCCTATAATCGCAGTAAATGGTTTTCACAATTAATAGTTGTGCTCATTAGGAACAACGCTTCTAGCACCCCCGAAATCTTGAAATCTGCTTTTATCTACAGTTTTCAAACAAAGTATAAAAAAAAAAATTCGGATGTAAGCGCCGCACTTTGCGAATAATCTAAACATATAAACTACATGGTTCAGTTCAAAATAATGGGAAGCTCAGTCAGAAAATCGTCGTGAATTCCTCTGTGAGTTGCAGGTTCATTCAAAACAAAAGAGCTTTACCTATATATTATAAAGTTTAGCCGCTTATGAAACATTTCGAAGGCAATAGAAACGAACTGTTAGCTGATGTTGTCTAGGTGCGGACTTCTATCAATGCTCCGAGCTTCATCGGTATGAATTCTGTTTGACCGACATTGTAATGTCGGTCATCATTCATCTATTTTACTAACTATTATAATTTTACTACTTATTACAAGACTCTAACTACTACAATGCAGTATATTCATATAAATTTAAAAAAAGAGACGAGACTGGACTATCATGCAAATTAACTACGACGGTCGGACACTAACCAGGGATACAAACTTGCCCTGATTGTTCCATCTAATCAAAATTACTTTGTTGAATCTAACATTTTGAAAGAGACCTAATAACACTCGAAATTCGTATGTAGAGAACTCTAAATCTCGGACGCGTGCCCCAATATATGTAGATATTGCTGTTTATGTATTTCATTGCATGCAATTCATATTTCAATAAGCTAGACTTCTATTATTATTATTTTGCAGGCAACGAAATGCGGTGTCATTAGTTGGTAATCACTATCATTAGAGGTTTCATAAAAGACCAAAGTTCTCCCTCCATATATCTTTTTGCGTGCGCTTCTTTTTTGTCAAGAAAGATACACACCATTGTTTTTGATTATTGCCTCCTTTTTCGCAGCTCAACTAGTTCGAGGACTCCATTTTTATTCGAAAATTTAACCACAATATATATGTAGGTAATGCAATAATTTTGCACCTTTATTTTGATGATATACCATGACCAATTTATTATCACGTATTTTTTGTCGTAACTAATTACAGTAAGGGAGTCGAAACATGTCCATTTTTGCTTTTCGGTTGGGAACTGGAATTTCTCATCAAATGATGACGCCTAAAATACGTTCTCATCTTCAAGCATATCCTTAATGGAAAACACTACTAAAACGGTTAACATTTAACATTTATTACAAAGATATAAGCTACAGTTGGGCGACCATTTCATTCACAAGCATTTACGAACCCTCACTAGATGGTTCTGCTGCTCAACTCCCCTGGCATCTGTATAGTACTTTCTAAATTATCAGTCAAATTTACTCAGTTTCCATTTCTTAAACCTTGTAATATTATAGGCCTAGCTACCTCTCTGGTTCGAGATGCAGATTGTATTCCTGATCGAGTCCAAAGTAAACGTCGGGTGCGACGAATGTGGTGAGAATCGTCCGCTGATTTATACTCCTCAGCACACTGAACGTCAATTGGTGAGTCGTCAGTAGTAGAAGCCTGATAGCTCTTTGAGAGTGTATAATTCGCCAGAACCTTTAATATCCTAAGATGATAAACCAGTTTTCATTTGTGGACTTTAGCGTCCGTGACTGCATTGCCGCTTTCGGGACGCCACGCTGACCCGGTTTAGAGTTATGCCAAGTCAGGTCAACGCTCACTAGGTAGTCTTCTTAATACCAAGGCTTGACCTTAATATAGTAATCTGCTGGCACAGGGCCTTGTAAAGGTCTACTTTTTATTTGCAAAGACTGCCACCTGGCCCATCGACGAAGATTCTTAATACTATTTATGGGAACTCTTTGCAGACTGTTATGACTGTCTTAACGTACTCGGGATCAAACCCTAACTGTAGATACTTTTGAAGAGTTGCG
This sequence comes from Varroa jacobsoni, assembly GCF_002532875.2. Lineage (NCBI taxonomy): Eukaryota > Metazoa > Arthropoda > Arachnida > Mesostigmata > Varroidae > Varroa > Varroa jacobsoni. The sequence continues at coordinate 113,758 of NW_019214511.1, forward strand.
AAACCTTCCCTTTTGCGGACCTTTTCGGCCAGCGTAGACATATTGGCTTTATGGAGTATGTACAGGTGTTCGCGGCTAATTTCCGGTAACGTTTTAAGAGGATCGTCAAGATATTGGAATCGCGCTTGCATTATAGTCTGAATCAATGTCATACAGTTCAACACAGATGACAAATAACGTCGGGCTGTAAGAATATCTATCTGAATTTGGATAACCCTTGAAATCTGATCAAGAACGGATTCGAGATCAAGCCCGTAGTCTGAGCACGGTAATCGGCAGTACTCCATGTGCGGCTGTAATAACAGAAACGCTTTTGTATGTGAACTTCTGTAGCTTTTGCAATAATGGTCTCAGCGATAGTCTCTAGTCAATTCTGCATGTTCCTTATCTTCGTTGTATCGAACAGATAACTGCGCAAACTCCTTGCAATCACCCAGTATTTTGACCAATTGCAAGCAAGTGCAATTTGCGTTTCAGCGTTTCGTGAAAAAAATTCGCTGTTTCATGCAAAAGATAATAGTAGCACGCGATATTTGTAAAGGACGTGGGCGCCAACGTGCGCTCGTCCCCGATCTCTGTGCAATGCGAAAGAACCAGTTTTATTAGTGCATAGGTAATAAGTTTCTATAGAAACTTGTTTCTTGAGTAGTCGACAGGGTTCCAGCCACAATTTCAGCGTTTGAATGATCTGGAAGCACTTTCGGAAGAGAACTCTCTACTGGGAATGTTTCGTAGAGAACCTTCTGATAGAAGTTCTTTTTTTTGGTTATGTACCAGTACAACGGCAACTCCACTGGTATCGAACTGTGGCTGTCCCGCTCTAGTGACCATTTGCAAAACGTCCGTAATCGGATAGTCGACATAAGTATTAGTTTTGGTGGCGAAATATTCCGTGTCTTTCACAATGACCAGATGAGCATGCAGGTTGACGCCCCACGCCAACGTGGCCGTCGCTAGCAACATTTGAATCTTATTGTTGAGAAAAAGTTCTTCGAGTCGATGATCCTCTTCCTGCAGCCCGGCGTGATGCATTCCTATACCAAAGCCAAGCAAATCGCGCAAATCTTTATCTCGAACCTGATTCTGAATATGCTGCATATCAGTGACAGTCATACGCAACCACTTTTGTGGGTTCTCGCTATTGACGACGGATGTTCGGAGAGCCTACGTTGTTAACCGAATCTGCCTACAGGATGACACGAAGCTCAGCCCTGGCTGATTAAGCGAATGCTCTAGAATTGCCTTGTATGCGGGCCGATTCATAATCGCCATACGTGAACAATAGTGTTTGTCCAGATGACCTGACACATGCACTTCGAGCTGCACTGGTCTCACTGATGACTTGAAGTTGAAAAGACCTACCTCAGTAATCTGTAACCAGTTGCCCAAATCATACTCGTTTACCAGCGCAGTGAACAGGCTTATGATACGCGCTTTATTAAGTGAAAGTGTTCATGAAGTTCGTTCATGACACTATCACTTCAACGACCGGGCCTCGGTCTTCGCCGAGAAGATAAATCTCGTGAATCACAATGAGAACCACATTCTATACGTAGCGTCGCGTTTGCCGCGAATTGGATTCTCCGTTCCACTTCTCTGGCAATGTCGGAGTTTGCAGTCGTCCGGAAATCCGGGATAAAGTCTCCCATCAACTCGACCATGTTTAGACCAAGTTGGCCCACTAAACTTTTATTTCAATCGTTGACGCGTTCTTTTATCAAATTTTGCGGTGTTCTTCCATGTTGAAAACGTCGGACATAGCTATTTCCGCAGTGATAGTTTGACCTAATCCTGTAGACGCACCCAGAAGCACGTCATGGTTAGTATGGTATAGCGTGTGAAACAGCCGCGTTTGAATTGGGTTAAAATGCATGAAATGATAGAGTGATTCAAAGAGCTCGTTTTTCAGAACCGTCTTTAACAACGGCTGAAGGTCAACCAGTTTCGTGCGAGGCATATAGACGCTTGGCAGAATCAAATGCTCAAACGGCATAGGGATCTGGCCGTCGGAATCCAGCCACCTGTCAAAATCGACGTCGATCAGATACTGTACAGGTAAAGGATCACTCACAGGAATCGAGAAGACGAGGTTTTGTGATTCCGCATTCATAATCTGCTTCTTTTTGAGGACCAAATATTCCGGGTGTGTGATGTTCTCAATCTCTGGGTCTTCCACCTGATTCAAAACGCTTCAGCATTGTGGTGGATCGGATCACTCCAAACAAATGGCGGCATAATATTAAGCGATACCCTCAGAACCGTACGAATTATTGGTTTTACTGAAAACTCAACTTCAATAAACGGCACATTTTGTGCAAATTGATGGGTAAGTCGTCATTGTGACTTATTATAAACAAGTTGTCCAACTTCATCCGAAGTCATATTTCTAAGATGCGAAATGGTGGCATGCTTTTCTTTTAACATTTGAAGCGTTTCCTCTGTCACACCGGGAAACTGACGGAATGAGTTATCAAAGTGTCAGATTTGACGCTCAAGCATTTTTGCGTTCATCAAAAAACGCTACGCAGCAAGTGAGTTTCCCTTTCGAAGCGCCATCTCGAACAAACCAATTTTGGTGGCGTTCTGAGCAATGCAATTTGAATCCGACACCAATGAGAACGTCTCTACATTGCCCCTCGATATATAATTTTGAATCAGGGTATTTACATTTCCGCCTTGTACACCCTGTTTTAGAGGCAGTTCGCAGTTTCTTTCCTTTAGTTGAAGCTCGTGGCATACGTCTTCGCGCAGTTGTCGTTGGTCAAACTCCTGCGCGTAACTGACTATCTCTAAGCCGTCACCATCCTGCATTGACGATATACGACGCTCAAACCGTTCGTTGATTCTAAGCACTGTCTCATATTTAATATAGAAGCAGGACGCAGTACGGCCCAGGTCTGTTGCATCGAAGCTTCCTGATTTCTCATGGTATCAACTCATTTTAGCTAAATCTAGTTTTTTGAAGGCCGCGATAATGAGCTCTCGGCGGTAATTGATCAAACTTTGATCTTTAGACACAACTTTAAATGTGACTCCCTAGACAAGCGGATTTTTCTTCATACGCACCATAAGATATGTATAATTTAGCCAACCCACGGCCTCATCCACTATTGTAACTGTGCCAAGAACGATTTCAACAATCAAACTGTCAACCAAATTCTCATGAAATTTACCTTTAATTATAGTTTGATTAGTCATATGCGAGATGTAGTTGCTCATTTTAGCATGATGCGTAATGATCACAGCCTCGCCATTTTGCTGGAACTGAGGGCGACCGGCTCGGCTAAAAATCTACTGCACATATAGAATTTTGAGTTCGACAAAGCAGCCGTTTTGTGAATTGGTGTCTTTAATGATGACACAGTTGGCGGGCAAGTTCACGCCCAAACAAGAGTAAACGTACGGAATAGCACTGAAATAACGCCTGCCGAGAAAGCTTCTCCAACGAACTTTTGATCCTGTCGAACTATCTTTGTGTGGTGCATGCCCATTCCGGACGCAAATATCTGTTGTAGCTTCATATTTCGCGAACTTTGTAGCCGTTTCTTGAAGGTTTTATACTGTACATGTCTATTCCGCAAAAGGTACTCAAGTTTACCATGCTCAGTGGTAATTTGCATCATCACTTCGGCCGCTCGGAGGGTATTGTTCCGCCAATCAATGAAGACCATAACTTGATTGCTACTCTTGATTATTTCGAAAGCCTTTTCAAGAGCGACCTCATCCATTCGCTGTACTTGCTCCATTTTTTTTGCGACCTTCGATACCTATGAAGGTTTGCGATAGAGGTACAGGTCTAAACGATGGTCGAAATAGTACAGACCCCTGGCTGTGTTTACTCGCAGAAAATTCGCTAGATCCACATAGTTCTGTAATGCAACAGACAAATCATTAATACGAAGCATGGACTGCATACTTTCCACCTGGCGAAGGGTGCGGGCTACGAGGGCCTCAAGCACCATACTACGATCACTACTCATTAAGTGAATCTCATCAAGAATCAGCAACCTGCACGTCTCCAGAATCTTTCCTGTGACCACGTTCCACTTCTCTGAAGTCGTAATCAACATGTCAGTTTTCGTCATTTCCATTTTAGTCAGTTGCAAGTATCCAGTTAGCTCCCTAACAATAACTCCAAGTGAAGAGGGCCTTCAGGCAAAATTTGACACCCTTTCGCCAGCTAACGCCTTCACGGGGGCAATATAAACTATTTTGAAATCGTTCGACACACGATTGATCGTTTCATGAATGTACTTTCGTACTAGGCGCATAATCGTCAGCATGGCTACATTCGTTTTACCGGCTCCAGTGGGTGCACAAATCAACATATTATCGTTCAGTTTATGCGAAACTGGAAAGACTCCACCTTGTGTAAAGATTCAGATATTCTGCACTTAGAAATGTCATCTGTAAGGTTTCGTCCAGAAAATACTTAGATGTTAGGTGGTACACCTCCGGTAGGTTTTGATCTTTAAAAGTATATAAACCTCATCGTAGTAGGGGTATAGTAGTAAGTACATAAACCTTCTGGGGGGGGGGGGGGGCAAGATTCGAACCGCCTACGAACGCTTTTGTGCTTCGTAAGTAGTAACGCATAACCGCTAGTCATCGTTGCCTTCATTGTTATTCTGGCGTTCCCCTATGAGAAAGATCCGCCTGATTTCGCACCGTATCGCTGAGCTAGTTCTATTTGTTTTTGCCTTCATAATTCGTCTGTAGTTAGATCATTACTGTCACCGTTAGTTGTAATCTCATGGAGCCTTTTCTCTTTCGTCATCATCTTTTTCATTTTAATATAACTCACAGTCGACACACACGGTCTTTTCGGGATTTTTAATGTACTGTTGTGCTAAGATTATTGGTTTGTTGCTTCATGCGACAAAACGATCAAAACCTGCCCGAAATCAAGTCAATGCAATTGAATCCGATTTTTTCGAAAGAATCAGCTGATACCACATCGTCTTCGTCGCTGAATTCGAAACAAATAATTATAACGTCCATAATGTCTTTTGGGCACATATCGCGATCATGTATATCCGCTTTCATGTAACTGCAAATTTTCGTTTTAATCCAACGTGCATCAATAGTCAGTGGTTTTGGGCGCTAGCCTACCAGATTGTTCGTTAGTTCTCTAAACAATATCACTGAAGCGCTATCGGTTTTCGACATCTTCGACCGGTTTCCTGAGCACACAAATGAAATCTTTCCGAAGCCAACTGAGAGAACATTGCATTCGGAAAAACTAAAAGCCTTCACTTTCTTTAAGAACTTATTCTCGTTATCCTCTTTTGAGGTGCTTTGCAGAAGAGAACCCAGTACCTCGCCACAGGGGTCACGCATAAACATAACATGTTCGAAAATATGCTCAAGAATTTTGCTCGAAATAGGTGCCACTAAACATGTGATCGTAATTAGACGTTCATTGCGAAGAACTTGATTTTCCTCAAATATAGTCAATGATTGGATTGTCTGTCACGCGGCTTCGTCAACGTCACCCAGTGCTTCCTGACAGAGAATTTCCGAAATGACTTTGTGATTTCTGATTGTGAAAGTGCCCAAACTTGTTCTTTAATACGTTCTTCAGCTTTTGCCAGTTTGCTTTCGCAGAAAGGCCTGACTTCTCAAGAATAACTTCTTGCTTAATCTGGCAGAACCTGGCGGATTGAATAAGTCCGAGTCGAGGAACCTTTCTCCGCGCCATAGCCAGGACAAAAACAGCCACTCTGTAGGCATATTTCTTAATAAAATTATTCGACGTTCTGCCATCTGAAATATGAAGAAATACACTGGTTAGAGATTAACGAATGATAGCCGCCAAACAGTTATTCAGGTCAAATCGTTTTGTACATACAGACTCGAAAACCATTTGACAACAAATTATGATCCCGGTCACATGGCTGTTCTCCCATTCTAGGAAAGTAGCCCAGTTCAAATTAAATGTCTATGCACTACTTGTCCAATTCGCATATTAGTAGAATCCATTTATCATCAAGGTCGTTATGAGCTTTTACAATTATTTCACTTCAGTCACTTAGCACGTTTCGAAAGCGCGACGAACGATTCACAACTATTGTTTATTCTGATGACTCTTTAGTATTAGCTGACCTATCATTTTTTTTGTTTAACCGCACTTTTTCTTCATTCAGTAAGCAATTACTAATTTTATATTTTGTAGATCCATTATACTACAAGAACGCACATCAATACTATACCACATATTTAATTATTGCATGTAGGCAATATACCAGTTAGAGCATCTCGAATCCACATGCCGACAGTGCACATACTAATTAAGGTACAAATAGTAAATACCTACCGAAAACTGCACATGAAGGCTTGGCTTCCAATTTTTAAATCAAAAAACCCTTTCAGCCTCGAAGGTTTACTGTTAATGCCAGCACTATTAATCAATGATAAATGCTTGAACAGCTAAGAAGCCAACTCGTCTATACTAGGCGCTAAAAAACTAACACCCCACCTTCGATGACATGAACACCAATAACAACAATACACTGATAGGAATTACAGGTATCGTGAAATGTTTCGTGTTCGTACTTCACAAGCAATTAACTAAGAATCAACCTTGCTAAACGGTACGTCTTACTTGAAGAATTAATTGAAGCAATTACAATGGCAATAGCAGCTCGATAGAATAATGGACACTTTGTTGACGTAAAAAAAATTAGAAATGAGCATAAAATGAATAAAATAAATTCGTATGCTCCCATTCAAACAAAAAGCAAGACCTCTGCTATGAGCGTTTGAATTGCAGGTAGCCATGATACGCCGCAGACATACTCAAATCTTGTATATTAAACAATTTGTCTGTTGTGTGCCTGCTCGATCAAAAATGAATGACGCATTATCCCAAAATAGAGCTTTTATGATGGATTAACTCCTTCACCAAATTATTCAAAGCAACTGGCAACAATGTGGTAATACCTTTGGAAAACAAAAATACTTAATGAGGGTTTCGTTAACATTTGATGAGAAATCTTAGTATGAATCAAAGCTTTGTATCTCTCCCTCTTTGTTCTCTTCCCATAGTTACCGATTACATCTAACATACGGAAGGACACCTTCATTGCATTCATACTCACCAGAACACAAGTTATTCACGTTTTTCCGCATGCGATTATTGAAGCCACCGATTGTAGTATTTATTTAAGCAAATATCGCAACAGAACGAGGAGTCGATCTGTAGCTGCGGAAATCTGTGTTTCTTCCATAGAATATCATATTCACCCACAATGAACGCACAAAACAACCTTGACCATATAACTATTATGGTTGTCACTCACCAATGAAGATGTTTGGTTAGTTAAAGAGCATTTAGTTCACTTTGCACAAATTTCGAAGTGATCGAGAGAATCTTCTTCTGGATACGAACTATAGCGAAGAAGCGGAGCTTCGTCGATGAGCAAAATACTCTGCTCCCGCCGCGGTGGGCGATATCGTTGCGGTGCAACAGCATCTGCATCAGCATTTATTGTGGGACACGTTGTGAAATGTGGCTGTTTCTATACCCGTTCTATTTCTCGCAGGCTCCGGTCATCCGAACAAATCGTTTCATGATTCGTAATTCCTTAAAAAAATTCGCTTGACCCACGAGTGACACAATAGAAGGACGAGTTTCATTGAAGAAACGACCATCGAGGTGATAATCGTTTGTGTATCTCAGTCGACTAACATCTAACAGTCAACTTTAGTTTACGAGCAAAATTCAAATATAGAAAAATTTGGTAAAAGCAAAAATTTCAACTACTAAATTATTGACAATATTGCATAAATGGGGTTATTATATTAGAATATAAATAATAAATAATAATAAATATAAGAATAATAGCTGTATCTAATTCAAATTATTTACATATTGTGCTGACACTTTAATGTTACATCAATACTTTACGATAATAATTATCTTTTATTAAATTTTAATAATAATAGATAAATGTAAATTTGTTGGAGAAATTGGTAAGATCGACAAATGAAAATAAATAAATAAATAAATAAAAGTAAAATTTTGTTGTACAGTCACGGGCTTAGCCCAGAAGCGAATAGTTCAGAGGGAACTATATTGTAAAAATCATAAAACAATAATATAGCCATAGCTCAGCTGGAAACGTTTGAATTCTAAAAAAGACTAAGCCTGTTGACCGGAAGTATTCTGTACAAGGCAGAATAATGCCTCTTTGTTACGGCCCCTCAATGTAGTTACTGATAAATCTAAGAAAGAACCTCAAAGATAAAATTTAAGGACTGATAAATGCGAAGGGAATGATCATCATAATGACAAGTGCAGACACATGCAGAACGAATATGCTTGCCGCTTTTTTGATACTACTACTGAATATTTAGTTTTCGTTAAACATCTCGTCCTTGTTTTTGAACTTTGCTTTTTCTCAACTTTGGTCCTAATAAATTCCGGCACTTAAAGTCATTGTAAATTCATTATAGTGGGCATATTTGAGTCACACTTCAGCGTATCCAGGTAAACAAATATTGCCCCACCCAGAGCCGCTATTAATAAAGGCCTTCGCATAAATCGAGAGCGTCTTTTTTTACATGCGTTGTCTACATTGCAATTGTCTGTTATGCGAAAATTATATAAAAACCAAATCGGAATTAGACCAGTTTCCAGGAATGCTCAAGAAATTATGAGTTTTATTGATTTATGTGGTGTAGTTTGTACAACAGCTGTCTTCAACTTTGCGATGACTGCAATAATTTTGTTTTAGCCAAATAAGGTCGTTTAAATTTAGCGACATGATCTAATTTGAACCAACAAACGTAATGGAACGCAGTACCATATTTAGTCAGTAGTCGTTCATTAACTTCTTCATTTTTTGTTTTTGACAGGTGATTCTTTGGGCTGCTCGCTATGACTAAGGTTAAAGCGAAATTTGTGCTCGTTTTATTGAGGAGTTTAGTTTCAAATCACCCGGTCGTTGTACGTAAAGAGCGGTTGGACGAGAAGATAACGGCTTGGCGGTGGGATCCATACATACAACAGATGGCCGTCTACAAGGAAGTGCAGAAGATCAAGAGTCTGAAATAATAGAAGTACATAGTGTTACAATGAAAGAAAGTTCTCAGTGAATACTGAATTTCAGTTTTGCTATGGCCGAAAAGAAAGCTTTAGTGGCTAATAGTAATAAAGTAGTATGGATGTTTTAATTCAATATTGTTTATGCGTTTTGTTATATTTAAGTAGCCAATTGGATTGAGGGAGTATGTTGCAAGGGAACGTTAATGAACCAAGTAAAACCTAAATTATACATGCAATAATACGTTGGGAAGCTTGCAGTAAATTCTAAACAAAATAACATATAGGTCTCAAAAACTATAATGTGGCGTCTATTTCTTGAAGAATATTTTGAGATCAATCCATTGATTAAATTAGTCGTATTACTGAGACCTAATATGCGACATTTGTGACGCAATAATACGCAAAATGATCTGGAAAATTTAATACAAAGCTCAATATATTAACTGCTTATTTAATTAGACAAGTAGATTTAAAACTTGCAAATCGTTGATTTCCTAGATCACAAACCTAAATGGGTCGTAAATGTTCGAGCAAACTGAATGCAAAACAACGAGTACATTTCGAATGTTTCACCGTACTCTAGCTTGTTTTTTAAAAGCCTACTAGTTTTTGAACCATTATTAGGTCTTTATCATTCTCCATTTATTTTTCAAACAGGACTACCCTTATGACGGTTCGGGGCAGTTACTATAAAAGAAGATGACGACATTTGAAATTTCAGCACTCGATAGTGCAACTCAAACTCATTAAACTTGTAAGTAAAGCGCGATTAAATAACATTCTGCGTTATTCAAATTTGCAGTTCTGAAATTTGGGTAAAAGGTTTTTATAGGAATTTAAAAACGCAACAAGTGCCTATTTTTCTTGATAACTATTACATCGTTTCAATTGTGTTAGCTCTATGGATAAGGAAGCATCGTTTATATGAATAATTCATTTAAAATTATTTATAAAATGACGGACTATAAAAGAATGTGTTGTATTTATCTACCAATATGCGCTTTTCGTAATGCGAGTAACCAGTGATATTCGAGTGATCCATGAATAACTTGTGATTCCGTAAAGTAGAAGCCCTACAGTATTTTATATAAAGCTAAAAGTCAGAGTGCTTCTTGTTTTTATATTCAAATAAACGTTTTAAGAATTTGTAAGCGGGATTCGTAGAAATACAGGTGGATTTGCGGCGCAAGCTTGTGTCCTAAAGGACACGCTACAAATCTTATAAAAAAAAAACTTCTGATATGATTGAATATCAACTTTGTTATAAATCAGGTGTGAATTTCGGCACAATGCAACCCGCGCACAATCACCTTAATAGGTACCCCCATAATGGCGTAATGCGTAACTTGTTTGTCTGCTCTTTCAACGTAGACACGATGTTTCGTTCTAGGAGTCAGCCATTTGATAAAATTCCTAACGGCGGTATTGAACGTAGAACTTAAAATATTTAGTTTAAATTTACCTGAATAGGTACTGGGGGCGCTGGTAGCCGTGGTTCAATACAACGCGCGCCATCTTTATCGTCATGTAAAATCCGTAGCAGAGAGCGCGCGAAAAGCATTTAGCTGACAGATGCATCATATGCGCCACTCTGTTCTACAGCTAACACAGGCGACAGAAGATTTGTTTTTGCGAATTGAGAAGTGGCGCTAAATTTCAGTATTTCAATCGTACTAAAAGAAATTGTCAATTGTGGAACCTGTTCGATACTGTAATGTAAAGTGGCGATTTGAAATCAGCGTTGAATCTGTGTTATAGCCAAAGGGTGAGTGTTTCGTTCCATTTTCGCAACTTTCCGGTGTAGGGAATACCAGCCACAAATGTCTTAAAGTCCAGTCGGTGAAATTAGTGATCTGAGTGTAAACATCGGAACAGCGAGTCTGCAAATCGAAAGCAGAATGCTGTCGTGGAAAATCAAGTTGGTGCCATTCAGTCGTAACCGTTTGCACCGATTGCGCTAACCAACATATACGTTGCGCTACTTAAGTGAAACCTCCTCATAATTATGTCTGATTACGATGAATTCTAATAAAATATAATTTAGTTTATACACATTTCGAAATTGTGATTTGTCGTTACATCAACATAGGCTGTGCAAATGGCGCACGATGATTTCGCACCGCACCAATACATAGATTATCATTATGGAAAAATATTATATTACAACGAATTTTCTAGGGGGCTTAAACTGTGAATTTCAATCTACTTATTTCATATAGAGCTTTGAGAAGAAACGATTCTGTGTAGGTATATTTTTAACAGATATAGCATACACAAAGTATATGTAATGGAATTTTTTGTCGGGCAGTGAAACGACCTATCCAATTGCACGGTTTACAGCACCACTTCTACATTTTCCGTCTCCCAGAACTTCTAATCATTAGTTCCCTGGGAATGGTTCGATTCGGTGACATGAGCTGCTCCAATCTGTGTGCTTGTCACTAATCAAGAGGGTTCTAGCTCTAATTATTTAAATGGAATAGGCCGAATTCCCTGTTTGGAATTCGTCATGGATTGCTTCGTATTCTGCCTAGTTGTAAGTATACGTGAAATGTGCGATACGTTTGCAGTGAACTGATTGGCTCAACGATATATCGCATGAACTGCCCCAAACTTTGCTTCGTGTCATAATTTGTTTATAGCGGGAAAAGCCTTTATGTTCATCAGAGATGTCCATCTGACTAGGTTTCATATTTCTTAGAATAACAATTGTTTGTTGCAGATATCTTTAAAAGAAACACTGCAATTAAATGAGCTGAGATCATATTGATGAAAAAATTTGGAAGAATTCTTACCTTGATGGAAATTAAAGCTCGCTACCATCAGTTTGCAGAAAACCATACCATCCGTTTACGAAATTTCAAAGAGGTTCACATTAGTGTAAATATATTTTAGCAAAATGTCATCCACTCATCGCCATTCAAGCTTTCTCCAAGTGTTTGATCCTTAAATATATTGCCATTCACTAGTGTAATTCAAAATTAGTTTTATGTTAACTAATTTTAGCTTGTATGGAGCAGTTACGTGATAAATCGAACTAATCGCCGTTATCCTTATCTTCCATTATACTATGGGAACTGCAGAAAGACAGAAGCTGCGGATTGAATATGGAAGTTTCTGAGTGCAAAAAGCGAAAATTGTTGGTTTGAGCCCCCATAACATGCCAAGTAACTTGCACTTACACGTAGAAAATGAGCATATAAGAACCGTTGATGGAATGAAAACGCTTCGCCGTAGTATCTTTTTGATAATACCTTTAATTTGCCTATTTTGGCTTATGATATGTTATATGCAGGCATATGTGGGTGTCATCCCTGTGATGCTGCAGTAATAACGTGTTGGACTAATAAACCTATCCTAATGATAGCTTAGCGGGTAACGTATTTGTGTACTAGTCTTAGAGACACGTTGTGGTTTAGGTTTGAATTGGGCCACAAACAGACTTCGTTTCGTGCTCGCAGCTAACCGTCTGCCTAATGGCTATACCGGGCGTTTCGATTAGGAAAACTAACTTTAGGTGTGAAGTGCCAAAATGTTTAAAAATCACTGTAGATAAACGTACTGTACATAGCACTATTTGTAATTAAAGATGGAGCAGTTGCACTATCGCACAAACTGAATCTTTTTGCGCAAATTACCAAAAATTAAAAACCATTGGAGATGAATTGCTGATTCCTAGTTACTGGAATTGCTCGAAATTCTAAGAAAGCTTTCCACTGTGCAACTTTCATTGAACTCGTCATAAAACCCTTTGAATAGATACAGCGGATGGAATATTAAACCACCTTCAGCCCAACTGTTAATACGTAGAAGTTGAACGAGTTGTCTTTTCTTTCACCACTGTTGCAAAAGCGTCAAAACAATTGATCGGAAGTTATTGTCCAATAAAAGTACAGCATATAT